>NC_069394.1:27305000-27605000 GCF_027475565.1 Acinonyx jubatus
AGAATTTATATAATTTTATGTTGTTTCCATTTATAAGTAAAAATGCAATTTTGTTCATTCTCCCAGTTTTAATAGTTTTCTACATAAATAAAAATTTAAAGTGAAATATATGCTTGCTTTTTAGCTTTCAGTTTTACCTCAGAAAGGAGAAGCATTAGTTTTTCATAAATAAAATACTCAATAATTTAATTTATAACAATAACAACAATAAAGGTGTCCCTTAAACTGCAAATTAATTTCCCTAAGTGTAGGAATTATACCATTTCAGTGAATGAAAAAATAAATTTAAAAAACCTGTTCTCAGTTTTCTGCTTGTTTCTCAAAACTCTTCTGTGACAGTGGGAGAAAACTTATTATCTGTTGAGCCCTTGCTACTGCAAATATAGTCCATGAACCAGAAGCACCAGCATCATCTGTGAGGTTGTTTTAGAAGTGCAGAATCCAAGAACCTCATCAGAACTACTCAGTCTGTATTTTAACTAGAACCTCAGTTCATCAATTTCCAGCTCAAGTTTGAGAAACCTTTTTGCAGGCCTGTAATTCTTAAAGTTGGTTACACATAGAATCACCTCATAGGATATTAGAACTGCTGGTGCCTGAATCCATCCTGTTTTTCTGATTTAGTTAATCTAGGTTTCACTGGACATTAAGTTTTTTAAGTTTCCCTAGGTTAACCCAATGTGATTCCAAGTTTGAAAACTTATTATCTAGGCTCCTTAAGAACGCTTTATTTCATGAAATTCTAATCACAATCCTGCAATTAGGACATTACTGCTTCCATTTTGTAGATGAAAAGAGAACTGAAGGTTTCAATATGCCAGAACCAGTATTTAAATTATACCCATACTTTTTCTGTAAATGTCATATTGTCTCTAATATATGGTCACAGGTCTGAGTGAAACTCAAGAGCACATATATTGAGTCCTATATATATAATCTAAAAAATAAGTTCTTGGGCTATTTTTTTCATCTAAGATTCACGAACACTGAAGTGATTTACTAGTCTATTTCATTAAAACCCGGCTTTTACAAAGCATCATCAAATTTGAGGAGTGTTGTGAATTATTATTAGGTATTTATGTGTATGACATTGGTTAATTTGTGTATGTATGTATGTATTTAATATATAATCAGGATGCCACATTGAAAAAATAAGGGAAGGTTTGGTTAGGGCTAAATATATATATATATACACACACACACACACACACACACACACATACATATGTGTACATACACATACATATGTACATATACATATGTACATATACATATGCACATATACATACATATGCACATATTCGCATATACATACATATGTACATATGCACATATACATACACATGTACATATACATATGCACATATACATACACATGTACATATACATATGCACATATACATACATATGTACATATACATAAGCACATATACATACATATGTACATATACATAAGCACATATACATACATATGTACATATACATATACACATGTGTATATACGCACATATATATACACGTGTATGTGTGTGTGTGTATATATATATATATATATATACACACACACATATATCTTGAATTTATATGCCTACTTAAAAATCTTATCAATTGCTTTATATAGGGCACACACTCAAAGCTACATTCAGGCAACAAATATGAAAATGGGAATTTGAGCAGTTTCAATAATCATACTTTTTATTAGACATAAATAAAATTTATAGAAATAGAAAAAAAAACCCAGCTAGACATTAAGATTTAAGGGATTTTATTGAAAAAGTTTCTTCATAAAGAACAGAAAAAAAAATCTCCAAACAGACAAACATTAAGTGGGTATTCTTTTTTTAAAATAATTAAGTTTTGAAGCTTTTTAAAAACTGAACATAAAATAATCTTAACATATAATCTTAAATTATGTTTCACCAGCAGACTAATTCTGTGAAAGTATTACATGAACTTGTAAAACACTAAAAAGACAGTAACTATAAATTTAGCCAAGCATTGTATATAATACAATGTAATTTATAAATTTTATTTTATGTATACTTAGCTTCTTAGATATAATTCTTATTACATTTTATAAATGAAGAAAGTAGATATTAAAGTTAATTATTAGAGTAGATTTAGTTTAACTAATGGCTTGTGAAAACTAACAGCTATCAGAATGAGCAGCTATAAGTGAAACTGAGACTATCTTGGCCTACTTATTCTCCCATATTTTCAACAATAAAGTATTTCCCTTCCTTATTGTAGGCCTTGTAAACCTCAGTTTGAGAAAAGGTGATAGAGATGAGGAATCAGACAACGAAAGGGCAAATCCAGCCTTCCTCAGGTTCTTGTAAATAAAGTTTTATTTACACCCATCTGTTTCTGATTGTCTATGGCTGCTTTCACACTACAATGGTAGAGCTGAATAGTGACAAAGATAATAGAGACTTTTTGGCTTGTAAAGCCAAAAATATTTACTACACAATCCCTTGTTGAAAAAGGTTGCCAAGCCATGACCTAGAACAATGTCTTCTGAAATGTTAAGTGTGGAATATATTGATTATAATCAATGTGCCTTGAAAAAAAGTTTTCAATAATATCTCTGAAAAATTATAGATTAGCAAAACTAAACTGTTATTCAACTGTTTTTCAGAGTTTTAAATCAGTTAATATTTTTTTGTGAATCTTAAAGGGGAGATTGTAAGGTATAATTTCAATAATTTTTTTTAATTATAGGATTTTTTTTTCTTTTAAAGCAGCTAGTTTGTGAGTGCTAGGGTTTCAGTAGAGCACAGCCTGGTTAGCATTGCACTTGATAATTCTATATTAATTTCTTATTTCAATAAACGTAATTTCTGGTATACATTTAATTTTAAAAATAAATTTAGATAAAATAACATGTTTAATGATAGCAATGATAATCATTGTTTATAAAAAATCTGTTAAATAATTAGCTGATAAGCTAAGAATTATTTTTTCTTATCATCATTTTAAACTGATTGAACATCTAAGTTTATTTTCTTTTACCTGATTACTTTTAAAACATCAGCTCTTTCCACAAAACTTTTATGGGAAATACAAAAATGTTTTCATTGAACATTTTTTTATATGATGTCTGCGAAAACACAAGCAAGTCAAAGAAATAATACAGTGTCATTAAATTTTCACTCTAGTTCCCGGCCCCTCTTGTGACTACAGTCAGTGTAGGAATTGATTTCATAGCAATGAAAGGTGGGATTGGAAGAAATAATCTTAGTGTAATACTCCAAGAAGCATTTATTTCTCTGTTTAGATGCCAATTTCTATTTTGAAGCTCTACATTTAAGGCCATACTCTCCAGAAAGTTTCATTGAAAGGTTGCTGTTTGACAATCTCAAATAAATTCAAACATGCATGCTTTAACAGTGTCCAGTAATTGGTAGGATTGATATTGAAGAACCAGGCTAGGAAACTGGGTATGGTTGAAGTCCATATACTCTGAATTGGTACCATTTCCAAGGACTTAGTTTGTTTTATTTTTAAAAACTTTTTTACATTTCAAGTTTTTATTTATTCGAGTTAGTTAACATATAGTGTGATATTAGTTTAAGGAGTAGAATTTAGTGATTCATCTAGTGATTCATCACTTCCAAATATCAACTGGTGCTTATCACAAGTGCCCTCCTTAATACCCATCACTCATTTAGCTCATCCCCTCTCTAGCTCCCCCCCAGCAACTCTTAGTTTGTTCTCTACAGTTAATAGTCTTTTAGTTTGCTTCTCTCTTTTTTCTTTCCTTTATGTTCATCTGTTTTGTTTCTTGAATTCTACATATAAGTAAAATCATATGATATTTGACTTATTTTGCTTAGCGTAAAATACTTTAGCTCCATCCACACCATTGCAAAGACAAGATTTCATTCTTTTTGATGGCTGAATAATATCCCATTTAGTGTGTGTGCGTGTGCGTGTGTGTGTGGATTACATCTTCATCCATTCATCAGTTGATGGACATCTGGGCTTTTTCCATAATTTGGCTATTATTGATAATGTTGTTATGAACACCACCATTGTTACTTAACATAGTACTGGATCCTAGCCTCAGCAATCAGGCAACAAAAAGAAATAAAAGGCATTCAACCTGGCAAAGAAGAAGTGAAACTTCCACTATTCACAGATGAATAATACTCTGTAGAAAACCTGAAAGACTCCACCAAAAAATTTCTAGAACTAATACATGAATTCCACAAATTTGCAGGATAAAAAATCAATGTACAGAAATCTGTGGCACTTCTATATACCAATAATGAAGAAGCACAAAGTGAAACCAAGGACTCAATTCTATTTACAACTACACCAAAAACCATAAGATATCTAGGAATAAACCTAACCAAAGAGGTAAAAGATCTGTACTCTGAAAACTATAGAATACCTATGAAAGAAACTGAAGAGGACACAAAGAAATGTATTGGCAGAACAAACATTGTTAAAATGTCTATACTACCCAAAGAAATCTACACATTTAATACAATACCTATCAAAATACTACCAACATTTTTTTGCAGAGCTAGAACAAACAATCTTAAAATTTGTACAGAACCACAAAAGACTATGAATAGTGAGAGCAACCTTGAAAAAGAAAAGCAAAGCTGGAGGCATCACAACTCCAGACTTTAAGCTATATTATAAATCTGAAGTCATTAGGACGGTATGGTAATGGCACAAAAATAGACACATAGATAAGTGGAATACAATAGATAACCCAAAAATGGACCCACAATTATACTGTCAACTAATCTTCAACCAAGCAGGAAAAAATATCAAATGGAAAAAAGAGAATCTCTTCAACAAATGGTGTTGGACAGCAACACGCAGAAAAATGAAACTAGACCATATACACCATGTACAAAAATAAATTCAAAATGGATGAAAGACCTAAATGTGAAACAAGAAACCATCAAAATCCTAGAGGAGTACACAGGCAGCAACTTCTTTGACACTGTCTGGAACAAATTATTAGACGTGTCTCCAGAGGCAAGGAAAACAAAAGCAAAAATAAACTATTGGGACTTCACAATAAAAAAGCTTCTGTACAATGAAGGAAACCATCAACAAAACTAAAAGGCAACCAAGGGAGTGGTAGAAGATATTTGCAAATGACATATATGATAAAGGGATAGTGTCTAAAATCTATGAGGAACTTATCAAACTCAATACCCAAAAAACAATCCAGGTAAGAAATGGGTAGAAGACATGAACAGATACTTTTCCAAAGAAGACATCCAGATAGCTAACAGATACATGAAAAGATGCCCAACATCACTCATCATCAGAGAAATACAAATCAAAAAACTAAAATGAGATATCACTTCACACCTGTCATAGTGGCTAAATTTAACAACACAGGAAACAGCAGATGTTGGCAAGAATGTGGAGAAAAGAGATCTCTCTTGCAATGTTGGTGGGAAGGCAAACTGGTGCAGTCACTCTGGAAAACAGTATGGAATTAAAAGGTTAAAACTAAAACTACCCTATGACTCAGAAATTGTACTACTAGGTCTTTACCCCAAGAATACAAAAATGTTGATTTAAAGGTACACATGGACCTTGATTTTTATAGCAAAATATTTGTTACTATATTTATCTATAAAGGTCAAAATCATTATAAACCCTAAATCAAAATGTTTTATGTTATTCACTGCCATTTATACTCTTGAAAGAGAAATAAGAACCATACTATCAACTCTCCTTAGTGAAAGGCACTTTTTAAAATATTCAAGTTAAAAACCCAGGTAATTTTGTTTATGTATTTTTTTTGGACTCTGCATTTTTGAACTTTGTATTTTTTCTGACTTTGGTATAATGCCATAACACATGTGATTCAAAACCAAAATAAGAGGGGTGCTTGGGTGGCTCAGTCGATTAAGTGTCTGACTTTGGGTCAGGTCATGATCTCAAGATTCATGAGTTCAAAGCTGGGTTGGGGCTCTCTGCTATCTGTGCAGAGCCTACTTCAGATCCTCAGTCTCTTCTCTCTGCCCATCCTCAGCTTATATATGCACTCTGTCTCTCTCTAAAAAAAAAAATATATATATATATAGATATATCAATATACATATATATACACATACACACATATATACACACATATATACATATATATGTGTGTATATATATATCTTATATATATGTGATATATCATATATATGTGTATATATGTGATATATCATATATATGTGTATATATATGATATATAAAATATACATAAAAAAAGAAGAAAATCACATAGGACAGGAGAAATGTTTGGGCAAATACATTCTTCCGAGAAATACGGAAAAGTGGAAAAAAAAGTGACCCTGTATAGCCTTTGATCAGGAATAATTGAATGTAACTGGAATAAAAAGTGTGTCTGTCACTTAATTTTACCTTAAATTTTCAGAAATGACTGTGGTATTGGCTGCTGTATTCTGCAACATCAGTTTTTAGGAGCATTGCAATACCGGCAGCTTTTTATTAATCAGAGCATTCCACAACAGGTCTGGATTTTTACTCTGGATTTGCAGTGGGAAAGGAGAAGCTTGAAAAGAGGCACACAGATTTACTATTTGATAGGTGAAGCAACATGCTGTTTTAACAACAATAGGGGCGCCTGGGTGGCTCAGTAGGTTAGCATTCAGCTCAACTCTTGGTTTCAGCTCAAGTCATGATCTCACAGCTCAGGAGTTCAAGTCTGGCACTGGGCTCTGCACTGACAGTGCGCAGCCTGTTTGGGATTCTCTCTGTCCCTCTCTCTCTCTCTGCCCCTCCCCCGCTTGCTCTGTCTCTCTCAAAATAAACTTGAAAAATTAAAAACAACAAAATAATGAATATACTTTCTTGATTATAAAAATCATTGCATTTTATTACAATATAATACTCTATTTTGTGCATGAACTTTAAAAGGAACTCAAATTTGACAATCCCAAAAGATACTCCAAACATTTTACATCTGATTTTCTTAGGAATAAATGCTTAAAAGGCAAGATATTTGCCTTTTTACTCTAAGAAGACCCCATCCTATTACCTTAAATTCTGTGAATTCAAACCTCATATGGTTTGGAGTGAAAAGTAACTTATTTTGGTAAAGCATGAAAGAGAAAATAGGTAAAGTTTGATATATCTCTTACTGAATGAGAGAAATGTAAAGTGTATCATCTAAGAAGGCACGGCATGTTTAGTTAAGGTCAATACGTTCAAAATAAGTAAACACATATGAAATAGTTTGCTCCAGCCTATGAAAATTCGATAATTAACCTTGTCAGTGTTTTATCAAGTGCACATTATAATTGTTGATTTTGTTTAAATAGAAGATTTAAGACTTAAGTCACTGTTTAAATAGAATTTTTTTTTTTTTGTATTTATCATTTTACCACTGTTTAAAGCCAGGGCTGATTCACTGTACGCGCGCGCACACACGCACGTGTGTGTGTGTGTGTGTGTGTGTGTGTGTGTGTATGGAAACAAATTAAAATGCACAGCATACACAGATACTATATTTAGAATTTACTCCATATATGATTTTGTGTGTATTTGTATTTTTTCATATTTCTTTCTTTGTATGTTAAACCATTCTTTTCCAGCTCTTATTTTTAAAACTTTATTGTCTTAAATTTCTATTTGACTATAGTTATCATATAGTGTTATATTAGTTTCAGGTATACAATATAATTATTCAACAGTTCTAAACATTACTCTGTGCTCATCATGATAAGTGTACTCTTTAATTCCCATCACCTATTTCACTCATCCCTCCACTCACTGCCCTTCTGGTAATCACCAGTTTGTCTCTATAGTTAAGAACCTGTTCCTTGGTTGTTTTTTCTCTGTCTCTTTTCTTCCTCTGCTCATTTGTTTTGCTTCTTAATTTCCACATATGAATGAAATCATATGGTATTTCTCTTTCTATGACTGACTTACTTCACTTAACATTATACTCTCTAGCTCCATACATGTTTTGCAAATGGCAAGATTATATTAACACATTTTAATGTCTATTTATTTTTGAGAGAGAGACAGACAATGTGAGCAGGGTAGGGGCAGAGAAAGAAGGAGACACAGAATCTGAAGCAGGCTCCAAGCTCCGAGCTCAATGTGGTGCTCAAACCCATGAACTGTAAGACAGATCATGACCTGAGCTGATCAGACGCTTCACTGACTGAACCACTCAGGTGCCCCAATATTAAACCATTTTAAATGTAATTATTACAATAGGGAAATAGGAACTTTTTTGAAGTAAGTTTGAGTTGAAACATAACATTGAAGGGTTTCTAATCCATACTCATCAGCATATGTTTGAGAAAAAAAATATGCTATACTGGTTATCCCATTATATTTCAATAACAAAAATAAAAAATAAAAAATACAATATTAGTATTTTTAACTTAAGATTATAATAGATATTAAAAAAATAATTTATTGGTGTGCCTGGGTGGTTCAGTTGGTTAGGTGTGTGCCTCTTGACTTCAACTTAGGTCATGATCTTGAAGTTCGTGAGTTCAAGCCCCACATTGGGCTCTGCGGTGACAGCAAAGCCTGCTTCGGTTTCTCTATCTCCTCTCTCTCTGCCCTTCCCCCACTCTTACTTTCTCTCTCTCTCTCTCTCTCTCAAAAATAAACTTAAAAAAATAAGTAAACAAAAAATAAAAATAAAACATAATTTATTAAAGATTTATGTGCACTAGCTAAGTACCAGAAAAAAAAAATAATTACTGCTAGGCTTATGTCTTCAACAGCTAATTATTAAGTGAGCAGACTTCTATACATATAACTACAAAAATATTTCCATAAAGGATGATGCAGATAAATTAATATAATTATATGGTAACAAAGGAAGTAATAGTCAACCTTCCCTTGGAGAAAGTAAAGAAGGTTTTACAGAGCAGGAAATAGTGGAGGGGAATCATTATTTTATTGCTCTTTTTATAATTAGAATTTTGCTTTCTGGGAAGAGAATACAAAACAATTCTGGAGCATAATGAAAAAGTACAGTTTAAGGATGGGTCTTGCATATTAGGAGAACAAGACTATTCATTTAACTAGAGTAACACAGTACTGATCAAAATAATAAGAAATTAATCAGAAGAGATATACTGTGATTAATGCTTTTGGAAATCAAACAAACAAACAAAACTAATATTCAGTGAAACAGTGGATTGTGTCATGTAACTTTTCAAGAATTAGAAGGTGAATTTTTTAAGAAGTAAATGACATAATTATATATGTATTTTTGTTGTTGTTGTTTAAAAAAGGCAGTTGACTGTTGACCTTATTGGGGCAGTTGCCAAAAAAGAGGTTAAAAATGGAAAAAAAAATTGAAAGATATTTAGTAAGTATACACTTTGAAACAAATGTAACTCATAGTTTATTTTTCTGAATAGCCTTAGGATATCTAAGTACATAGATCAATCAGAAATGATTAGAAAAATGGCTGCCAGGCTCCTGGGTGGCTCAGTTGGTTGAGCGTCAGACTGTTTATTTTGGCTCAGGTCATGATCCCAGGGTTGTGAGATAGAGCTCCACATTGGGCGCTGTGTTGAGTGTGGAGCCTGTTTAAGATATTCTGTCTCTCTGTCTCTCTCTCTCCGTCTCTTTTATTCTCTCTCTGTCTCCCCCCAACCAGCTCCCTTTCCCTGACACGTGGTCTCTCTCTAAAAACAAACAAATAAATAATATAAAAATGGCTTACTGTCCTAGACAATGTAACAGATCTAATCAAGCTCAATAAATGAATGTTATTTAGGTCTCATGCATTGTTAATAGTATAAATATAAACATGAGGCATAGAAAATATATTTGGCTTCATTGTCCTCCAAATCCCAGCAATTCTTATTACCATTCATTCCTTTTATTTAAAAAATTGCCAGCATCACTTATTACTACATAACCACTTTATTGATAGATTTTTAAAAAATTTTTTTAATGTTTATTTATTTTTGAGAGAGAAGAGAGAGAGAGACAGAGACAGAGAGAGAGAGAGAGAGAGAGAGAGAGAGAGAGAAACTGAGTGCGAGCTGGGGAGGGGCAGAGAGAGAGGGAGACACAGGATCTGAAGCAGGCTCCAGGTTCTGAGCTGTCAGCACAGAGCCCGGCGTGGGGCTCAAACCCACGAACTGTGAGATCATGACTGAGCCGGAGTCGGATGCTCAACCAACAGAGCCATTCAGGCACCCCTGATAGATTGTTTTTAATACATGCTCAATGACAGCAGAATTTTCTGAGGACATCTCTACATCTTTCTTATCAACTATCTATCATCTATATATTTCAAACTCTATCTTTTTTTAAAATTGGTAATGAATAGCACATTGAACAATCTACAACATATTATGAAATCAGTGATGATGGACAATTAAATATCTTGGAAAACAAAGTTAATGGACAATTAAAATTTTATTGAGAGACCAAAAATATATGAAACCTAATCACTCAAATAGTTGGGGAAGAGAAAGTAAAAGCCAGTAAGCATGATGATTTACTTAGCAAGAATTCAAAAATTCTTAGGACATGGAGACATTATATACTTCAGAAGCCAGGGATGTAAGTGGGGCTAAAAACAAAGACTGGTGGAAAGATTCATGAGGAACCATTAAATATCTAGATCCTCTTCGTGTATGTCCCATATCATGTGACTAACCCACTTAGACCATGAAAGAAGGCTGGGAGTGGTGGGTAGAATAAGGAGGGAATTTTGCTCTCTGGAGATGTTTGCACACCTAAGGAGAAACTACTATATAAAAAATAAGAAAATTAAAAGAAATATTACATTTTGATAACTCCAGTCTACCTTTTCTTTGTAGGACCCCAGAATTCTGACATCCAGTCTCATAGTCCCTAAGTGTCAGGCAAGAATCCTAAGTGATCTGGTTTTACAGTTTGCGCTTTTATGCATGTTTTCATTTTTCTCTTGAAATATATAGTTTGGTTCTCTGTATTAACCAATTGATTTATATGTAAACAAATGACAGGATTCATTTTCTACCATCTACCAGTGGAAAACTGACTAATTCCAGTGCAAGATTACACCCTCCCCAATGGCATTATAAGCAGTTTATTTTCATTAATATTAATGTTTCTTTAATTAGAATATAGTGCTTTTTAAATTGTTTTCTTGACCATAGGCACACAAATAACCCTCAACATTTAATATTAAGAGGTGTATACTGCAAATATGAAAGTTGTGCTTTTTAATAGCTTGCTAAACAACTTATTGAGATATAATTCACATATATTTACCTATTCTTAATGTATAATTCAATAGTTTTTTTGGATATTCACATATATGTGCAGCTATCACCACAACCAATTTTAGAACATTTTCATTGCACATTAGCAGAAAAGTGTTACTTCCCCTTAACCCCTCTGACCCCAGACAACTGCCAATCTATTTTCTGTGTGTATAAATTTGCCTATTTTGGGCATTTCATATAAATGTAAACATACAAATTATGGGTTTTTTTGTAGCTAGCTTTTTTCACGTAGCATGTTTTCAAGGTTCATCCAGGCAGTAGAATACATCAGTACCTCATTCCTTTTAATTGCTGAATAACATTTCATTGTATGAATATACCTCATTTTATTTATACATTCATCAACTGGGTATTTGTGTTGTTACCACTTTTTGCCTACCATGAATAATGCTGCTGTAAAAATCCCTGTACAAATTTTTTGTGTGGACATATGTTTTCTCTTGGGTGGAGTAGAGTTACTGGATCATATGGTAATCCAATGTTTTAAAATTTTGAGGAACTGCCAGACTCTGTCAAAGCAATGCACCATTTTACATTTCTGATAGCAGTGGAAGAAGGTTCCAACTTATACATATCCTTTCAAACTCTTTATTATCCATCTTTTTTATTATAATCATCCTAGTGACTGTAAGGTGGTATCTGACTGTGGATTTGATTTACATTTCTTGAACACTATTTGATGTGCTTCTTTGTTTACTTGTTTTTTTGGTTTACTTTTTAAAGTTTTGTATTTAGGTCTTTGATTCATTTTTTTAAGTTTATTTATTTTGAGAGAGAGAGAGAGAGAGAGAGAGAGAGAGAGAGCGAGCAGAGGGAAGGCAGAGTGAGAGAGGGAGGGAGAGAATGAATCCCAGGCAGGCTCCACATTGTCAGAGCAAAGCCTGATGGGGGGCTCGATCTCTCAAACCATGAGATCATGACCTGGGCCGAACAAGAGTTAGTTGTTTAACTGACTAAGCCACACAGGCACCCCAATTTAGGTCTTTGATTCTTCTTGGGCTAATTTTTGTATATTGTGTGAGGAAGGGGCCCAATTTCATTCTTTCACATGTAGACATCAAATTATCCCAGCACCATTTGTTGAAAGGACTATTCTTTCCCTCATTGAATGTCTTGGCAACCTTGTTAATATTCAATTGGCCATAAATATGAATGTTCATTTCTGGACATTCCAGACATCAAGTCTATTCCATTTATCTATATGCCTAGACTTACTCCAGTATCATACTGTTTTGATTACTATATCTTTGTAGTAAATGTAAACATCAGGAAGTGTGAATCCCTTAGCTTTGTTATTATTTTTCAGGATCATCATTATATTTCAAGATTGTTTTATTTGCTCTGGTTCCTTGAGTTTTCATGTAAATTCTTTGAATCAATTTTTTTGTTTGTTTGTTTAAATTTCAGCAAAGAAGCTATCTGGGATTTTGGTGGGATAGCCTGCTGTGCCTGGGGTATAGCCTCTATGCTAAGAGTAGGGGCTAGGTACAAAAAGGAAAGCTGGTAGAGGAATACAGCCCTCAAACTCTCACCTGGAATGTACTTTCTGCAATACAGAACTAGAGGAATTACAGCTTGGGAGGGGAAGCCCCAACTTTTTGTGCATACCCATCTTGAATGGATCTTCTATCATGCTGTGCCGGGGGAAGAAAAAAGGTAGGCAGCAGATTGTGGCTCAAATGCCACAAAATTGCTGGGTTTTGTTGATTTAATAGGTTTTCTCAAATAAGTGTGGTTTTTCTTGCTTTTGTTGTTATGTGACTTTAGGACAAACTCCAGACATTTTCAATATGTGTGTGGCTTTTAAAAAATAGTTTATTGTGTGGTATTTAAAAAATATTGAGAACAGATGTGCGGAGCTCTACATACCTTCATTTCAGAAGTGGATCTTCACTATTGTGTTTTAGGCCATCATATTGAAATGAAGTGTTTTTAAATTTAAGCCAACATAAAAAATCCCAACTAGTAAATGACTATTGGCTTGTATGTCCAAAGGGAAAACTACTGTTGTGTAAATGTTCATTTGATATTAATGGAATTTTACATTTATATCATAGAAATTTTTTAATTTGAAAAGATTTGATATCACCCTTCTTATGATTACTTATTAGAAATAATTTAGCTAGTTTATTATTTAAAATATGTCATAAATCAATTTGAAAGCAATAAAATAGAAGTTGAAAAAGTTTCTGAATATAAATGGAATTATAAATGTATGAAATGAAATGATGGGTAGTAAAAAAACAGAAATACGACAGTAACAAGTTGGAAAGGACAGGAAATGTAGCAAGGTCATGACAGTAGTTAACCTTATTTTCTAAGTTCATTGTGTCACACCATATAACTATAGCCTTTTAAAAATATAGAATAAAATCAATTTTAAAAATCAATAAAAATAACTCAGAATGATCACTAACTAACTAACCACTTCGATAGTGGCCCCTGGATACAAATTATTTAAAGCCAGATTGAATACACAAAGGATATGATAAATCTCTACAAGAGAAACAACAAAAATAATCACCTCATTGCTTTGCCTTTGAATATCTATGCATTTAAATAAATATTTTTATTTTTTAAATAACAAAAAGAAAAGAAATTTGTGGACGTGGTGGATACGTTTATGGCATAAGTTATGGTGATAGTTTCAAGAGTGTATACTTATCTCCAAATTCATGAAGTTGTACATATTATATATGGAGAATTTTTTGTATGCCAATAATACCTTGATAAAGCAGTCTGAAAATTATTTTCATGTTTATCTCATTAAGATCCTTAGTTCCTTATAATATGCATTATCTGATACAGGTCTGATCAACAGCTGCTACATAAAAACCATACAGTAAGCTCTCAGCAGCTGCTACCTAAAAGTCTAAAGCAAGCTCTTATTATGTATTTGTTAATTATAAGTTTAAATTTGTTTAATACAATGATCCATACTCAAATAACTATGCTATCATCCATTGGTAGGAGTAATTTTGGAAATATAGAAGACAATGTCATTCTAGACATAGGAGGAGGAAGATGGCGGTGTAGGAGGATGCTGGGCTCACCGCGTCCTGCTGATCACTTAGATTCTACCCACACCTGCCTAAATAATCCAGAAAACCACCAGAAGACTAGCAGAATGGATTCTCCGGAGCCAAGTATAGACAAGAGGCCCACAGAAAAGGGTAGGAAGGGCAGAGAGGCAGTGCGCACTACATGGACTGGCGGGAGGGAACCAGGGCAGAGGGGCAGCCCACCGGCAAAGCAGAGCCCCTGAGTCTGGCTGGCAAAAGCGGAGGGGTCGTACGGAGTGTGTACCTACAGCGAGCAGGACTTAACATCTGGAAGGTTATAAGCTTCTCTGTTCGGTGAGTGCTTGAGGACAACGGGAGGGAGAGTTGTTGAGCCCTGGATGAAAGAGCTCAGTTTGGCAGGGAACAAAGGTGCTCACCAGCACCATCTCCCTCGCCCATCCCCCAGCCAAAATCCCAAAGGGAACCGGTTCCTGCCAGGGAACTGGCTTGCTCCACGCAAACACCCAACGCAGTGCTTCTGCGGATCCAGCCCTCTGGTGGTGGTGGGTCTGATGCACTCCCAGTGCCACAGGGCCCCTCCTGAAGTGGATCAACGAAGGAAAAGTGAGCTGAGCCTGCCCCTCCCGCCCCTGTGCACCTTGCTGATCCACCCCAGCTAATACGCCAGATCCCCAACATCACAAGCCTGGGAGTGTGCAAGTAGCCCAGACAGGCCACGCCACCCCACAGTGAATCCCGCCCCTAGGAGAGGGGAAGAGAAGGTACACACCAGTCTGACTGGCCCCAGCGGTGGGCTGGGGGCAGACATCAGATCTGACTGTGGCCCAGCCAACCAACGCAAGTTATTCAAGACAGCACAGGGGAAGTGCCCCTCAGTTCCGCACCACTCCAGGGACCATCCAAAATGACAAAATGGAAGAATTCCCCTCAAAAGAATTTCTAGGAAATAACGACAGCTAATGAACTGATCAAAAAGGATTTAAACAATATAACAGAAAGTGAATTTAGAATAATAGTCATAAAATTAATCACTGAGCTTGAAAACAATATACAGGACAGCAGAGAATCTATTGCTACAGAGATCAAGGGACTAAGGAACAGCCAGGAGAAGATAAAAAATGCTATAAATGAGATGCAAAATAAAATGGAGACAACCACGGCTCAGATTGAAGAGGGAAAGGAGAGAATAGGTGAACTGGAAGGTAAAATTATGGAAAAAGAGGAAGCTGAGAAAAAGAGAGATAAAAAAAATTCCAGGAGTATGAGGGGAAAATTAGAGAACTAAGTGATGCACTAAAGAGAAATAATATATGCATAATTGGTGTTCCAGAGGAGGAAGAGAGAGGGAAAGGTGCTGAAAGTGTACTTGAAGAAATAATAGTTGAGAACTTCCCTGATCTGGGGAAGGAAAAAGGCGTTGAAATCCAGGAGGCACAGAACTCCCTTCAGATGTAACTTGAATTGATCCTCTGCACGACATATCATAGTGAAACTGGAAAAATACAAGGATAAAGAGAAAATTCTGAAAGCAGCTAGGGATAAACGTGCTCTAACATATAAAGGGAGACCGATAAGACTCGTGACGGATCTCTCTGCTGAAACTTGGCAGGCCAGAAAGGATGGGCACGAGATCTTCAATGTGATGAACAGAAAAAATATGCAGCCGAGAATCCTTTATCCAGAAAATCTGTCATTTAGAATAGAAGGAGAGAAAAAGGTCTTCCCAAACAAACAAAATCTGAAGGAATTCATCACCACTAAACCAGCCCTACAAGAGATCCTAAGGGAGCTCATGTAAGACAAAGTACCAGAGACATTGCTACAAGCATGAAACCTACGGACATCACAATGACTCTAAACCCATATCTTTCTATAATAACACTGAACGTAAATGGACTAAATGCGCCAACGAAAAGACATAGGGTATCAGAATGGATAAAAAAAACAAGACCTATCTATTTGCTGTCTACAAGAGACCCATTTTAGACCTCAGGACACCTAAAGATTGAGAGTGAGGGGATGGAGAACTATTTATCATACTACTGCAAGTCAAAAGAGAGCTGGAGTAGCCATACTTATATCAGACAAACTAGACTTTAAATTAAAGGCTGTAACAAGGGATGAAGAAGGGCATTATATAATCATCACAGGGTCTATCCATCAGGAAGAGCTAACAATTATAAATGTCTATGCGCCGAATATGGGAGTCCCCAAATATATAAAACCATTACTCACAAACATAAGCAACCTTATTGATAAGAATGTGGTAATTGCAGGGGACTTTAACACCCCACTTACAGAAATGGATAGATCA
This sequence comes from Acinonyx jubatus, assembly GCF_027475565.1. NCBI lineage: Eukaryota > Metazoa > Chordata > Mammalia > Carnivora > Felidae > Acinonyx > Acinonyx jubatus. The sequence goes on from NC_069394.1 coordinate 27,321,587, forward strand.
TCTAGACACACGGTCAATAAAGAAACAAGGGCCCTGAATGATACATTGGATCAGATGGACTTGACAGATATATTTAGAAGTCTGCATTCCAAAGCAACAGACTACACTTTCTTCACGAGTGCACATGGAACATTCTCCAAGATAGATCACATACTGGGTCACAGAACAGCCCTTCAGAAGTATACAAGAATTGAGATCATACCATGCACACTTTCAGACCACAATGCTATGAAGCTTGAAATCAATCACAGGAAAAAGTCTGGAAAACCTCAAAAAGCATGGAAGTTAAAGAACACCCTATTAAGAATGAATGGGTCAACCAGGTAATTAGAGAAGAAATTAAAAAATATATGGAAACAAACGAAAATGAAAATATAACAATCCAAACGCTTTGGGATGCAGCAAAGGCAGTCCTGGGAGGAAAATTCATTGCAATCCAGGCCTATCTCAACGAACAAAAAAATCCCAAATATAAAATCTAACAGAACACCTAAAGGAAATAGAAGCAGAACAGCAAACACACCCTAAACCCAGCAGAAGAGGAGAAATAATAAAGATCAGAGCAGAAAGAAACAATATAGAATCTAAAAAAACTATAGAGCAGATCAATGAAACCAAGAGTTAGTTTTTGGAAAATATAAAATTGATAAACCTCTAGCCAGGCTTCTCAAAAAGAAAAGGGAAATGACCCAAATAGATAAAATCATGAATGAAAATGGAATTATTACAACCAATTCCTCAGAAATACAAAAAATTATCAGGGAATACTATGAAAAACTATATGCCAACAAACTAGACAACCTGGAGAAATGGACAAATTCTTAAACACCCACACACTTCCAAAACTCAATCAGGAGGAAATAGAAAGCTTGAATAGACCCATAACCAGCGAAGAAATTGAATCGGTTATCAAAAATATCCCAACAAATAAGAGTCCAGGGCCAGATGGCTTCCCTGGGGAATTCTACCAGACATTTAAAGCAGAGAAAATACCTATCCTTCTCAAGCTATTCCAAAAAATAGAAAGGGAAGGAAAACTTCCAGACTCATTCTATGAAGCCAGTATTACTTTGATTCCTAAACCAGACAGAGACCCAGTAAAACAGACAACTACAGGCCAATATCCCTGATGAATATGGATGCAAAAATTCTCAATAAGATACTAGCAAATCGAATTCAACAGCATATTAAAAGAATTATTCACCATGATCAAGTGGGATTCATTCCTGGGATGCAGGGCTGGTTCAACATTCGCAAATCAATCAATGTGATAATTCACATTAATAAAAGAAAAGATTAGAACCATATGATCCTGTCAATCGATGCAGAAAAAGTCTTTGACAAAATTCAGCATCCTTTCTTAATAAAAACCCTCGTGAAAGTCGGGATAGAAGGAACATACTTAAAGATCATAAAAGCCATTTATGAAAAGCCCACAGGTAACATCATCCTCAATGGGGAAAAACTGAGAGCTTTTTCCCTGATATCAGGAACATGACAGGGATGTCCACTCTCACTGCTGTTGTTTAACATAGTGTTGGAAGTTCTAGCATCAGCAGTCAGACAAGAAAAGGAAATCAAAGGCATCAAAATTAGCAAAGATGAAGACAAGCTTTCACGTTTTGCAGATGACATGATATTATACATGGAAAATCCCATAGACTCCACCAAAAGTCTGCTAGAACTGATACATGAATGCAGCAAAGTCACAGGATACAAAATAAATGTACAGAAATCAGTTGCATTCTTATACACTAACAATGAAGCAACCGAAAGACAAATAAAGAAACTGATCCCATTCACAATTGCACCAAGAAGCATAAAATACCTAGGAAGAAATCTAACCAAAGATGTAAAAGATCTGTATGCTGAAAACTATAGAAAGCTCATGAAGGAAATTGAAGAAGATATAAAGAAATGGAAAAACATTCTGTGCTCATGGGTTGGAAGAATAAATATTGTCAAAATGTCAATACTACCCAAAGCAATCTACACATTCAATGCAATCCCAATCAAAATTGCACCAGCATTCTTCTCGAAGCAAGAAAAAGGAATCCTAAAATTCATATGGAACCACAAAAGACCCTGAGTAGCCAAAGTAATTTTGAAGAATAAGACCAAAGCAGGAGACATCACAATCCCAGACTTTAGCCTCTACTACAAAGCTGTCATCATCAAGACAGCATGGTATTGGCACAAAAACAGACACATAGACCAATGGAATAGAATGGAAACCCCAGAACTAGACCCACAAACGTATGGCCAACTAATCTTTGACGAAGCAGGAAAGAACATCCAATGGAAAAAAGACAGTCTCTTTAACAAATGGTGCTGGGAGAACTGGACAGCAACATGCAGAAGGTTGAAATTAGACCACTTTCTCACACCATTTACAAAAATAAACTCAAAATGGATAAAGGACCTGAATGTGAGACAAGAAACCATCAAAACCCTAGAGGAGAAAACAGGAAAAGACCTCTCTGACCTCAGCCGTAGCAATTTCTTACTTGACACATCCCAAAAGGCAGGGGAATTAAAAGCAAAAACGAACTATTGGGACCCCATGAAGATAAAAAGCTTCTGTACAGCAAACGAAACAATCAACAAAACTAAAAGGCAACCAACGGAATGGGAAAATATATTTGCAAATGACATATCAGACAAAGGGCTAGTATCCAAAATCTATAAAGAGCTCACCCAACTCCACCCCCGAAAAACAAATAACCCAGTGAAGAAATGGGCAGAAAACATGAATAGACACTTCTCTAAAGAAGACATCCGGATGGCCAACAGGCACATGAAAAGATGCTCAACGTCACTCCTCATCAGGGAAATACAAATCAACACCATACTCAGGTATCACCTCACGCCAGTCAGAGTGGCCAAAATGAACAAATCAGGAGACTATAGATGCTGGAGGGGATGTGTAGAAACGGGAACCCTCTTGCACTGTTGGTGGGAATGCAAATTGGTGCAGCCACTCTGGAAAACAGTGTGGAGGTTCTTCAAAAAATTACAAATAGATCTACCCTATGACCCAGCAATAGCACTGCTAGGAATTTACCCAAGGGATACAGGAGTACTGATGCATAGGGGCCCTTGTACCCCAATATTTATAGCATTACTGTCAACAATAGCCAAATTATGGAAAAAGCCTAAATGTCCATCAACTGATGAATGGATAAAGAAATTGTGGTTTATATACACAATGGAGTACTACGTGGCAATGAGAAAAAATGAAATATGGCCCTTTGTAGCACCTTGGATGGAACTGGAGAGTGTTATGCTAAGTGAAATAAGCATACAGAGAAAGACAGATACCATACCATATGTGTTCACTCTTATGTGTGGATCCTGAGAAACTTAACAGGAATTCACGGGGGAGGGAAAGGAAAAAAAAAAGAGGTTAGAGTGGGAGAGAGCTAAAGCATGAGAGACTCTTAAAAAGTGAGAACAAACTGAGGGCTGATGGGGGATGGGAAGGAGGGGAGGGTGGGTGATGGGTATTGAGGAGGGTACCTGTTGGGATGAGCACTGGGTGTTGTATGGAAACAAATTTGACAATAAATTTCATATATTAAAAAAAAAAGAAAATGTCATTCTTATGGGGGGAAGAATTACTCCCAGGTGATAAAAGGGAAATGGTCAGACGAAAATGAAGGAATAACCTAACTTCATCTTTGTCCTTTCTTTCATCATTACCTGGTTCTATTCTTATTAAAACATCATAGCTTTCATTAGTGTACAGTCTGGAATCACAGACCATGAAATCAAATTTTTGGTCTGCCATCTTCTAGCTATATGATTTTAAACTACAAGAGCCACTGTTTACTCCTTGGTAAAAAGAATATAGAATTAATACCTACTCAGGATTGCTTTCATTAATTAAATGGGTATACTGTCTGACATATGGATAAGTATTATCATTGTTTAGTCTAAACATGTTATGTTGCAAATCAGTATTTTGAAACAATAAACTCATTTATATATTGTATAATTAGCCTCCACAACTATATTCTATATGCTAAGTGTCTCATATTATACACAAAAATATCAAAACTCTAAATAGTTCATTAGCATGTATCAGAATTACTTTGAGGGATTGTTCAGAACAGATTTCTGCTCCATTCCCTGAATTTCTATCTCAATAGGTCTGAGTAAGGCCTAAATATTCTATTTTAAAATGTTTCCAGGTGATGTTAATTTTGCTGAAACAGGAGCCACACTTAAGAGAACCAGTACTCCAAATCATACAATACATTAGTTGCTATATTTAAAATTTTCATTCATCTCACAAATCCAAGGTTGAATAACATCTTATTTTGTCTTATGTAACTAGATTTGTGTCTTTTTACATGAAAAAGTTTGCTCAGACTTCTAGTTTTTCCTTTTTCTTTTTTTCTTTTCTTTTTTTTTTCTGACTCATAACCATCTCTGGAAGTTCTGCAGGCCATCATCTCTATTTCACTATAATATCTGTGTGGGAACGTCCTCAACATATCATTTACCCTACAAGTGATGATAACCAACAATTTTATAGTATTTACCATATACCAAGAACTCTTCCGGATATGTTTACACAATTACTAATTTAGTCTCAAATGATCCAATGCCGTAAATACTAATATTATCACTATTGCTTTATTAATGTAGAAACAGAGACAAAGATCATTAAACGAATTGCCCAAGTTCACGCGGTTACTATATAGCACAAAATAGATTTAAACTCAAGCAGTCAATTTGCAAGGTGCTTTTTCTTCTTAGTTACTATTACAAACTATCTCACTTTATAATGTGGATCTGAACATTTTTTTTCATGGCAGCTACTCTTTCATATTTTCTTTATTCAGTAGACACAAAAATTAAGTTAGGAAATGACCCAACACAGGGATAATTTATTTGAAACATACCTAGTGATTTGGTAAAGAACAGATTTTCTTTTTTCAGCATCTTCTGTTTTTAAAAGTTTCAATATATACAAGTTACATATATATGTACACACACATATATGTAAGTATGTATACATATATATATATATATATAAGTATATATAAGTATGTATAAGTATGTATACAGGTATAGATGCTTGATGTTTGTGTATATTGTCCCAAAATAACAAAGCTTAGTAGATTAAATTTATATTGTCACAGGATGAAGGAATACTTTAACATTTCTGCCATCCAAGTACTAACCAGGCCTGACCCTGCTTAGCTTCCAAGATCAAATGAGATCAGGCGTGTCCAGGGTGGTATGGCTGTAGACTACTGTAACATTTCTTATGGCGCCCATTATCAGTAAATTTTTAAAAATTTATGTTAAAATATGTATTGCATATCTCATAGTGACATTCAGTGAATACTCCCACCTTCCTACCAGGAAAAAATATGAAAAATCAGAGGGAATGATACAAACTTCATTTATGATTAAGTCTAATATGGAGGTTACAATGTTCTAGCTGAACCTCTGAATCAAGTCAGATTACCCACTCAGTCACAGTATAACTCAATGACAGCAGCTCTTACCCTCTTCAGGATCAGAGTCCACGCCTCATGAGAAACTCATGCCCAAGTGAAAAAAATGGCATGGCAGTGTCAATTAAGCATTGCTTTTTAATCATTTCCAAGTTTCCTTTGGTGTAAGCAGGTAAAGGGGGTCTTAAAGGGAGTAAGAAGTGTAACAAGAAGGAATTTTTTACAACTTGGAAAGAACTATCAGGAAGAGTAAATAAATAATGCCTCATGATCATCCCCCAGCTCTATTTCCTTAACCCACTGGGCTTAATATTTAAGACCATGATCTACCAAAAATGAGATTATTTGTTTTATTATAGGTGATAAACAGTCTCTCAATATAAGGCTGCTCCCACCTTCCTGATACTGCCTCTACAGAACTAAAGTTTCCCCTTTGAGACCACTGGAGAATGCTTAATATTTTGCTGTCTTGGGCTGTGAAATAGACCTGAATAATATACTAATTAACTTTCATGCCAAACCTACTCTGCTCCAAGGCTGAAAATCTATTCTGTATTCCATTTCTCATCCCAAATTAGGTTTAGTCAGATTACAACATAGCCTATCAGAAATTATCCAATGAGCCTAAATGACTTCATTAAGATATCTAATAATAAAATTCATAAAGGCTTTCAATAATAGAATGCCAACATCATAGACATGCCATAAATTTGAATATAAGCCCCTTAGCAGTCTGAACTTTCCAAGGAGATATTAAAGTTCAAAGATTAAGTCCTCTTACTGGTTAAATTTCAAAGGAATTCAAGTCTGAAATAAAAATATCCTGCCTTAGTATGTTAAAAATCCAAAAGAATTACAATCTATCCCAAAATCTTATTGTTCTTTGTCTTAACCAAAGTGGTTCTTCAATCTCAGGTGCTATTAGAGTTCTGTCAGCTGCTGGAATATGAGATTACTTTCATCGGAACTATTGAGGTTCCTTTAGAGATCCAAAAGTTGAATTAACTTAAGGCCAAGTCTTGAGGTAGCTCATATTGTTATTAATAGTGCAAATAATACTATTGAACTCACAAACATCAAAGTTAAAAACAAGCTCATCCCAATCCTAGAGGAATAAATTTTAGGCAAAACTGTTTTTAGAATCAATTTCTTAGTGATGACCAAGACCATAGCAAAGATTCAGTGATAGTTAAGGAAGGAAGAACCTATGAAGATTTTTGTTTTCAGCTGAACCTGCATATCAATCAGTTAATACTTTTTGATCAGAAGTAACAATGTGAGAATTTGAACAATATTCTAGGTAAGCTTTTACTTAGTCTTATGTGTTTTTGATATCTAGGCTAAAAATATGCTTGAATCTCTCAGGTCTGAGAAACCTGCCAATCCTATGGAAGGCTTTCAGCTAATGTTCATCTACCCTTACCTAATAAACAGCATTCAGGAGAATCATAACTAAAGCTAATATTTTAAATCTTAATCTTAAATCCATTAGACCTACAGAGAACCAGTACTTCTGTCTTGTTCTCCTTCAGGTAACTGCCTTTCTTCTCTTTAGATTTGTATATTTTTGTAGGCAAACTTACATGTCCATGTACATAAATGTTAGCAGCTTGAAATTACTCTTGATCACATGGACAAGCTACATATAGCTGAGGTTAGTGCTTCTAAAGATTTCCTTGTATACTTACGCCTATCCAAATTTAAAGGAATAGATCTAAAGCTACCTACCTAACCTCACACTAGTTCTTAGTAATGCTTTCTATGGCAAGCAAAACTCATCAGTTCAGTATGTCTAGAAAAATCATATTCTAAAAACAAAATCATGCTTAGTAAAAAAAAAATGTGTGCCTGTGTAGACAGAAATAGCAGGCTTGCATTCTGAAGCTATGTGCCTCTGCTATAGGTTCTACAGGCCAGTTACTTATTGAAGTTTGTGTGGCTAGTATATGTTTGTTGGACACCACAGCAGTCTACTGAAATTACCTACAAATTTTCCAAGACTGGCTATGCAGCCCTCTCTTCTGTAGAGGCCTAAACTTTACTACCTGTATTTTAGGTGACTCATCAGTGGATAGTCCCATTATAAGCTATAGTCAAAATTAACATGTGGCTTCTTCATTAGGTCAGACCAGTTTAAAGTTAACTAATAGAAACTTAAAAACCTCTACAAACTACCAAGTTCAAAATATCGTGTCAACATATTAACCAAGGTCTCTGTACTCTGCCTCATCACAAGACTTTGACATGTATTGGTTTGAAATTCTGTCCCCTGCTTTATTTGTCTACATTTCTGACCAGTGTCCAATTATTGGGGACTTTGTAGTATAGGGGCTCTGGGCAAAGCACCCGAAGATGGGCCACTTTGGCATGAACATTATTTTGAGTTAAAAGCTATCCTAACCCAGCAGATTCAGAAAAATCTCTTTACCTTCCCCTTAACTGCCTCCTTCTACCAGGAAGAAGCTTTTAACAGAGACTTCTTTCTACCTAAGAGGTTTATCTACATAATAGGGCAACCTGTTTTCTAAACATCTTTCACCTTCCTGCTAATGGTTTTTCTCCCCTTTGTATGCTCAGATTCCTACCCCTCTTCTTAGCTCATATAAGCATCATGTTGCCGAATGTCTTTGAAATTCCCATGTCTTTATGGATTCCTCTTACATATGCTATTATATTTGATTTTCTCTTGTTAATCTATCTCATGTCAATTTGATTCTTATCCAGGTAGAAGGATTTTAAAAGATAGAATTTTTCCTCCCCAACAGGAGCAACCTCTGAAACACTCCATGTATTCTCTAACAGAGTTTAAAAATAAAGGGATAAAAGATGGTGATTCAGATATTACTCTTGTTGCTAATAATGGTTTTATTTTCAATGTTGCTTTGCATAAGATCAAAATAGGACAGCCAACTGAACTCCATATTAGGAAGGGTTTACCTACCTAGACACACAGAAGCAATCCTGGGGTGGCAGAAATCTACATATAGTGTAGTTTGTTCTCTAGAGAACAGGGAGAAGCTATTTTCCAATAGACACATGGGAATAGCTGATATAAAGATATCCAGCATATTCTGATTTTGTATAAAAGGCAAATGATCCTACCTTCTTGTGAGTAGGGTAAGTGAGGTAGAGGATAAAGGGGGAAGGAGCAGCACAGGACAAGTATGTTACCTATATTTGAGTAGAGAGCTAAAGAGTATCTCCTCCTAAAGATCATAGATTAGTAAATTTAGAATGTCCTAGAAGTTCAGGTTTCAGATATAATTTAATGTGAAAACCTATTACTAAATTAATAATAATATATGAAATTATGAGATATATAATAATAATAATACAGTATATACTGTAATTTTAAATAAAATTTATTAAAACACATCATGGGCTAATTTATTCTGCAACAATTATGTTTGTAAATCAATGCAAGTATTTGATAAAATTCAAGCTTGTATCTTTATTTCTACATGTAGATCCCAAAATAGCTATCCTGATTAGTTTCTAGGACCTGGAGGGATCTTTTGGAAAGTATGAATAGTGACTGCTATTTATAATTTAAATTCTAAATAAAAATTAAGCATAATTTTATGATGAATGGTTAATACCATTTGAGCAGAAATATTCAGTTGCTTATTAGTCTTTCAAAACCCAAAGATTTTTCTATTAATATTTATAAAAGTTCAAAAATCAACAGAATCCATTTTCCTTTTTACTTCTGTAAGTAGGATAGATTATCCTGTTACCAAGGTCTAACTTATAACCAAAAGACATGTTAGGTCTGCCTAAATTGGTAGAAAAGCTCAATTAGATGGTTGGTCATTGGGATTAAAAGGAACTTCAGGATTCATCCAACCCAATCCTCTCAATTGGCATATGCATTAAGTCCCACAGTGAAGTATGTGGCAATAATGAGATAAGACTCAGTTCTTCTGCTTTCAGTTTCACTAACCTTTATCTGTACCAAATTGTCTTCCACTTTTGTACCACTACTGCCACATTTAAGATAATTTCAGTGATCTCTGGAAAAAAACCCACATTAAATTGTTTGTGCATACCAATATGCTGAAACAGAATCAGCCTAGCGACAGTCTTTGGGTTCTTAGTAGGATTAGGAGTTTGGCCTACAGAAAATTCTATCCTACTTTTCAGTTACAAGAAGTGCAATGAACCTTGTTATCTCTAAGTCATGCAGCTCAAGAAAAGGTGATAGTCTGAGTCAATCAAATATTGAGCATTAACTCAATACTACACAGTTTATTTTATGAAATAAGATGCTATTGGGGCGCCTGGGTGGCTCAGTCGGTTAAGCGTCCAACTTCAGCCCAGGTCATGATCTCACAGTTTGTGAGTTTGAGCCCCGCATCAGGCTCTGTGCTGACAGCTCGGAGCCTGGAGCCTGCTTCTGATTCTATGTCTCCCTCTCTCTCTCTGCCCCTCCCCAGCTCATGCTCGTACTCTGTCTCTGTCAAAAATAAATAAACTTAAAAAATTTTTTAAAAAGATGCTACTATAAAAGTAAGAATAATGTTCATACATTTAAGATATAAAAGGAGGTTGAAAGTCAGCAACGGTAACAACAAAAATTAGACCTTCTTTGTAAAATGTGTAGAAAGTGTTTTACTTTATGTCACTTTAGGAGTGCCAGGATAATATACAATAGCTTATTACCAAACTCTAACTCACACAAAAGGCCTCCTCAGGCCCACTCTAGTTAGTAGAGAATCTATTAGCACTGGGACAGTGGACAAAATTAAAGCATAAAGAAACCCAAATATACCCCTAATGTTGTGTGTTAACATCATACATTCCTCTTCTACTTGGATCTATGTGCTGGCAATGGGTTTGATGGTGGTCACTCTTCTTAAAACACTCTTTTTTTTTGTAAGACTCATGATGGATCTGGATAAGCCTGGAACGATCATACTAACATGTGGGATTTGTACCATAACAACGCTGGTCTGAAATGAAGGATCAATCTTGTGTGTGTGTGTGTGTGTGTGTGTGTGTGTGTGTGTGTGTGTGACTGACTATGTGTGTTTCTGGTCTCTAGAAATAGAGGCTTATTTCTCTCTGCCTCTTTACTCCTCAAATTATATTATGAAGAAAGCCTCATTTCTAAGACACATTTCTTTTAAAGATTAAACATTGAAGTATGACTTCCTCCTCACTGAGTGAACATACCAGAACCTCAGGAATCAGAATGTATCATGTGATGACATGTAACTGCTGATTTCCTTACTAATTCTGGAAAACATTTATTTATTGAGAAAAACATCAATAAGTGTCTCACAAGGAAACAATAAACATTCTAGGTATTTAATTCACAGATAATTTTACAAAGGAAATTATTTAATAATACAAGAGCTGAGAAGACAAGTAGGAAGCAGTGAAGGGACAAAAAAGAACAGCAATTGGGAGAACAGGTGTCATCTAGGACAGAACAGAAACAAGGATAAAGGAGAACTCAGAAACCAGCGCTGCCTATAAGTACATGGGGACTCTCAGGAAGGAGCCAGGCAAGGAATTAGCATAGGGGAGAGGCACTCTGCAGAAAACTCAACTTGAGAGAGAGATGGAGAAGAAGGAATGGCTGACTTTCCCCCTTCTTCACTTATTTTCCAACAGTGCCTCCCTGTGGTTGAAGCTACCTACTAGCCATCGAGCAAAAGAAACTAGATAATAATAGTTTTCAGAACAGCAAGGAATTAATGGAAATCCAAATAATAAATATAATAATAAATATAACAACTAATAAAAACTGACAAAAGGCACCAGGCACTCTTAGGTAATGGCAGTTCATCAATAATAAAACTGATCAATTCCCTGCCCTTGGGAGGTTAATACATCATACTCAATATGTACCAGTTACTCAAAATTACTGTAAATATACCAATATATTTCAAACTAATTAATCCAAAAAACCTTACAAAACTCTATGGGGTAAATATTATTATTGTCTCTCCCATTCATATGAGAAATTGAAAGACAAACAGGTTAAATCCCTTAGGGCAAAGTCCTTACAAGTGACAGAGCCAGGATTCAACCATTCAAGCATTCTGGCTCAGAGTATGTTCTCTTTAATCTTATTCCATTCCATCATTTTGTGCCTTATACTTGCTATCCTTTCCTCATATCACAAATAAAGATGATCATAAGTAACACTGAGAATTTTTTTTAAATATTACGGGGTTCACATACTAAGATTTAGATTATTTGAAACACTTATCATTAATTAGTTCACTATCCTGTCAAATATAAAAATTATTTCTCTGACTCTTGGATAATTCAAACATAAGTGGATGGCCATGCATTATTAATGTACAAAAGCACACTGAATTTTGTAAGTGATAAAAAAAAAAGAGAAAACTTCTAGGGAATATTCCCATACCTCAGTTTTTAGGATTTTCAAATGTGAGAACAAATAACCAGAACCAGAAAATAATCTTGTAAATTACATGTCACATGTAGAGAGGAAGCAGCATTAAGAGCAATGGGAATTTTTCAATAGAAAATATGGACTTAGCCTACTTTACAATTTCCCCATGTGCTACACAAAATCAAAGAAAGCTAATAGAGAGAAGGTTTTTCTAAATAAATGAGTATAGCATTCTAAATGCTTGCTCTAAAGTATCAGAACAATCCTTTTCTGAGCCTATACTGTGATTTCCTTTGTAAATGTGTCAATGTGAGAGCCTTTTGATGGAAAGTTAAGTTTTACCTCTTTCCCTATTATGTATTCAGCAGATCAGAGATTACATTTGTAAAAGCATTATTTACTGCACAGTCTTTCACAAAGAACAATAAAACAAGAAATGTCTCCTCATGAAAGACTGAGGCACTTTATCCATGGCTCTTACTAGAAAACTTACTGTGCCTTGCCCCAAGTGGGTGGCACATCTTCTGGTTTAAAATTATATGGATGCAGATCAGAAGGACTGAGTATATGATCTTTGGTTCTTTTAAACTTCAAAACAACTGCTAAGAGTTTAAAACAACTGAAATGTGAACTCATGACTGTGGCATTCCTGCTGCCCTTTGTGAATGATGTATGAAATGAAAATCTTTGCCTAGTGCATAGAATACTGACATCATGTAATTACAGCCATGCCGGCCAGCAGTTCGTTTAGTCAGAATGCCATCAAAAAACATACCGGTTCTACAAGTAATTCAGCCTGCATAAAGAATACTGTATAATGGGAGGCTTAGGTTTGCAGTCTGCACTTTTATTTTCCTATTCCCATTTTCAGCTAAAAGAATTATCTTTAAAAGTCATTCACATCCCAAATTCTTTCTTATCTTAATTTCAAACTAGGTATAAAAGTTTCATTTCTTAAAAACATTGAAATCTTAATTATCCACCTACAGACTTCTATACAAAAGCCATACTCTATAAGCTATTCATGTTTGTGAAGCTCTCCTTTTGTTACTATTTAGAGGAAGCTGAAGAGTAAAAAGGAGAATAGAAGACTGACCACGATAGCTGTCTTGAAATGAACGTGAGGCTTCAGTTGGCTTCTAAAGACAAATGGGAAGTTGGGACTTCTATTCATAACCAAAAGTTACTGATTGCAAAAATTCCATAAATGTATGCTTATGTTTTAAGTATTTGAACATATCTAATTATGCTTTTAAATACGGTATATATAAGTGAAATATTTCTTATAATTCAATAGCAGTATTAAACTCTTTACACTGGCACACTCTATATATGTGTTGTAAATGAAAGTAATGATACTGATAAGCAAAAACTCGTATTAGACCTGAAAACCTTCCTTATAAATAGCCATCCCTGGAGTCCACAGACTCCAGACTATTAAATATAATATAGACTATTTATTAAAATAATGTGATCACTGAACTTAATTTTGAAATTTCTTGAGAAACTATTTGTAAGGCTTACAGAATCCAATGACTTTTGAATACAGAGGAAATATGATTTTTTAATAATATGATGTTTAGTTAAGGGTCACTAAACATTGGAGATATTCTAAAGGCCATACCAGGGAGCTGCCTTTAATTACTTTTAGAATTTCATAGTGAAAATTAACTCATGACATGTTTCTCCTTTAATTATCCACTAAGGTACAGGGATGCTCATTTTTATTCTTTATTTTTTACATCCGTAAGTAGATACTATGCTCAGATTTAAACCCAAGGCCAAAGGGCTTTGTAATGCAGGGGCAGGGTTATCTACAAACCAGCTCTGCCCAGCCACCTGGCTCTTTGTTAGGCTCAACACTAAGGGGTGCTAGAGAGAAGAAAAGGGTGGAGGGAAGATAGACCTCCTTTGCACTTTCTTCCTGTTGATTTTTCTTTTCTTCCTATTTGCTTCCTATTGGATTCACTATAGTGACACAGTAGTGGAAGATTCACCACAGTGACACACAGTGAACGTTTTGTTCCACTAAGAGCATTATTCCGTTATTTTTTTTTTCAATACATTTAAAACTATCATGGCCTACATTCAGAGATGTCAGCATTCATGAAAAACTGAATGAGATTAAATAAAGGATTACTCTGCTAATATTTAAAATATCTGGTGCCATCCCATGGTGTCCCTCTGCTGAGCTATGAGAAAACAGACCACCTGAGTATTACCTGTTTATCAGGAGTCTGAGTTCCAGCCTCATGTGGTTTCTCCTCCAACCTTTTAAGTTTTGGTTATCACTATCTCTTCTTATTTCAACACCCCTAAGTGGGTATCTGCCTCTTGCAGTTGCTACCTTCATGTACCTAGTATTCTTTTTTGTGCCTTGTCCTCAGTAACAATTGTCAACTATTCTCCCATCTTTGTACATTTTTGCAACTCCTCCCATTACATGGAATTTACTTCCCTCCCTCTTGAATTTGAGTTGGCATGGCAACGTGCTTTGACTGACTGATGGAATAGAAATTAGGCCTGGAAACTCTGTACTGCACTCTAGTTTTGTGCCACCACATTAGAAGTCCGGCTATGCTGCTTTGAGAAAAGTATAGCTATACTTAGACATTTCAGCTGCCCTATCTGAGATGTCAGACATGCAGATGAGCCATTAAGATTTTCCAGTCCCAGCTGGGCTCCTAGTTGTATGGAGCTGCATAAGTTATCCCAGTTGGACCACTTGGATTAGAAGGACTTTTCAGATGGTCCGAGTCAACTCACAGAATCATGAAGAAAAAAAAAAAATCATGATTGTCTTAAGCCACTAAGTAAAAGGAATAGTTGGTTACATAGTAGTATATAACTGCTAAAGCTTTTTGAGTTCTTAAAGAGCTAGTCAAACTTCATATCAAGTGTTCTCTATTAAAATAACCATTGTGTGATTTCTGTCTTCTGAGTGGACTTTGACAAATACAAACATAAATACTAAAACCAATAAAATAATTTGTTCAAAATAAGACTATGTTTTGCCAGTGTTTTCCACATGGTAAACTGATTAACATGTTTTTAAAATAACCTCAATTTCAAGCCATCAAGAAAATAACTATAATAAGAATCTTATTATCAAATAACTTTAAAAAATTCATTAAGCAAGATAATGAAATGAATCTATAGCTACTTTTGAAGAAGCAGCTAATTTTATTAAAGGGAATGCGTAGTATATAACCATACAACTACTAGCTCTCCTCTTAACTATTATATAGGTCACTGGTAATAATATTAAATAGAATCAGATTTGGATAATTTATATACTGTTTTCATATGAACACAATGAAGTTAATATTATGTTACTGATGAAAGTAATGGTTATAGATTACTAACAGCATTTGTAGTTAAAGGTAAAATATTAACTATGTCAACGTGAGGGGCTATGAATGGATAGTAATTATGGTAATAAATGTAATAGGTATGAGTTAATGAATGAACTGTAACTATAATGAATTTTAAGTATTGAGTTTGAAATTTAGCTTATACAAAGGGATAAACCAGAAATGATATTGGAAAGTCTGTAATTGTAGAAGGCCATTTGACTGGAACATTTTACATTTCAAAACATTTCAATAGAGGTGCTTATGATATTAAAGGAGATTATCTTCCACAGACAGAACTGAGGATTTAGCATAATTTTCCTGGGATTAGGTACTCCTAAAACTATCAATACATAAAAAAGATCTTCCCAGGAAGCACATAATATCAATTTATATAATATCAGGGCATTCTATCAAGGCAGGATTTTAGAACATTAGGATTGGCAGCAGACCATCAAATCTAAAAGGATAGGTGCATTTGAGTATGCAAAAACATGGAAGGGATGAACTCCCAAATTTTACACCCATGAGTCTTTAATAGTAATTAATTCTCAATCAGGGGAAGGGGAAGGATACAAAATCCCAATAAGAACAATGGTATATAGCTCTATTGATTTCTTTCTTTTTGCTTTCAGTGGGCTTCTCTAACATCTTCAGGTAAAATAGATCAAATAAGTTCTCTCTGTTATGTTCTTAACCTAATATCTTATAGAAAACCAATTTATATTCATTTTTAAAAATTTATTAAATGTTTTTTATTTTTGAGACACAGACAGCTCAAGCAGAGGAGGGGCAGAGAGAGAGACACAGAATCCAAAGCAGGCTTCAGGCTCTGAGATGTCAGCAAAGAGCCCGACGTGGGGCTTGAACCCTCAAACCATGAGATCATGACCTGAGCTGAAGTCAGACACTTAACCAACTAAGCCATCCAGGTGCCCCTAAAACCAATTCATATTCTTGTTTAAACATATACGATTGAAATAGTTTCATGCCTATTGGTCTTTGTAACTTCCTAAAACTAGGAATACTATGACTTTCCTTCAAAGAATATACTTACTCAATTTCTGAAGACCAAACAAGGGAATGGAAATAAATAGTTGATAAATAGAAGAAGGAAGTAATTTCAACATCTACAAAATATTGTTGAAGAAACTGTATATGAGTAGGCAATTAAATAAGATACAGAGTGGACAATAAAGCTATTAAAATTATAGTTCCGTGTATGCCTGTTTGAATGAAAATTCTACACCTGAAAAAAGTTGCAAACAATCATGTTTTTGTAAAAGTCACTTAGCAAACATTTATGGGGTACCTACTCTCTGCTAGGCACTGTTCTAAATTCTTTAATCAGTCTTCACAAAAACATTATTACTTAACTATAATTATTACCACAATTTTACAGATGAAGAAACTGAAATAAATACCATTATATCATATAGCTGATAAATGGTGGAGTCAGGATAAATACATATACTGCTTGTATATGTATATAAGTGACCATGCTTAAAATTATGCTGTTAAAATCAAGTTAGATAGAAAGGCAAATGTTCTGTAGTGTTTAACTTCTATGACAAGCCGATAAAAACCTGTTCATTTGAGTTCATTGTAAGAGGGAGAAGAATCCTGACCATCAGGTAAAGGAAACAAATGTCCTTTTCATTCTTATTAAAAAATACATATGCTTATATAGCACAGAAAATAAACACTTTAGAGTCAACATGTATTATTTGTGTCCAACGTGGTAGGGTATTGTCTCCTAATGTAGTTTTCTACACTCTAAGCCTGGGTTTTCTAGAGTGAAAACTAGGCAATAAACACATTCAGACTCCTGTGCTTATGGTATGCATGCATGCTTCCTAACAGCTGCCAGTTCAGAAGCAACCCCATGAGGCTTTAATTCAAAAGTGGGCAATATGAAGTTGTATCTGTATATTCTAGCAAGTGTTTGGGAGAAGTACAACCATCTTTGATGGTAGTACAGGTGTATAATTAACCAATTTACTATAGTTTGAAATTTGTTTCTAAATGTTTGGCATTTGTATAAATATTTTGGCTTGTGAATACAATTTTGGTTAATATTTTAAAATTTTTCTCTCATAAATTAAATTCTTAGTAAGTACTTACTATGGGCATACTAATGTACACAGGCTATTTGAATATTTTCATAAATGCTTCACTAACTTTGTAAGTCTGATCAGCTTTGAATCTGTCTTGAACATTGCCTTACCTTCAAAAGCACTGCATATTTATCATTAAAATGCCAATTTGGTGGGTGAAAATGCTATCATATATTTAATGCTTTTTATTCTTTATTCATATTTTATTTTCTGTGTGTTCACATTTTATTATTCATGGATATTTTATGTTTTGTTTTCTATTAATGTCCTTTAAGCATTTTGTTTGCATTTTCAATTTTTCCCTTTTTATTTTACAAGCTAGAAATATATTAAATATATTAGCTTTTGTTTCACATTGGTTAAAAAATAGTTGTGTTTTTATTTGGTTTTAGAAAAAAGAAACTACAAGTACAGGTGCTATTGATAATAACAGTAATTATTATAATTTTGATTATTGTTCTACTTTTCATATACATTTCCTGACAAGTGGAGAAAAATATTTGGTTATTCATGTTTTATTTTTAAGAAGTGATTATTTATTCAAATAATAACAATGGTTTTAGAATTCAAAGAGCTAAAACAATGCTAGAATATGCAAAGGAAATAATCTAGGTATTGCCCAGCTGATTCTTGTATGTATGTATGTGTGAATAAAGTATATATGTTAAAGCATAAAAACATGACTTCGCTGATCAATTCTTCTACAACTATGTATTAAGTGCGATTTATGTTCAAAGATTTTTGCTAAACAACATAAAAGATAAAATGAATCAGACTGAAATATTTCTTGAGCCATTTGTGCTTCGATACTTACTAATTGTTTAAAGTAATTTAAACAATAGTTTTAAAAACATTATTTTTAAATGCCTGTATATTTTATCACCATAATATATATAATTAGGAAAAACACTGTTAGTTTTTTTATTGCATTTTTTTTCTTTTTCCAGAAATGTTGCTACACTTTTTTCTACACAGCAAATATATTAACTGAGCAATTCTACATGGAATATAATAGAGAGTTCCTGAAAGAGGAAATACAAGGAGAAAAAAAAAAGAACTATGAAATAACAATGTGGCATCCTACACAGAAGGAAAAAAAGAAGTGCTCGGAGGAAGCATTGAATTCTAAATTATAAAAATGTTCAATAATATTGTAATTACTTTGTATGGTAATATATGGAAACTAGACTTATTGTGTAGATTATTTTGTAATGTATAAAAACATTGAGTTAGTACATATACACCTGATACTAATAGGATGTTGTGTGTCAATTATATTTCAATAACAACAATAAAAACTCTTAATTGTCACAGCACAGTCTGGTTCCTGTGGGTAGGCATTAATATACAATGAACCCCTTAAAGAAGACAGGTATGTGATTTGGGGTCTTTCCTTAGGAAAATGTTTATCAGCATCAGATGGATGGATATCTGAGGAATATCACACTGAATCTGTCAGGAGTTAATGACTAGTTAATGGAATCAATGACCTGTACTTTCTTCCTCAGAACTGAGACAAACTCATTTGCTATGTTAGCTATAACCCTCAAATTTCACTAATGAAGAATGTATAAACTACAAAATTAGCTGAAATTTCAACTAAAGAAGAACTCTGTGGTTGGTAAGCATTTTAAATGCAGACCAAATGATAGTATGAATGTGTGTGCTTCTTTTTGTAAGTTAAAACAATGAATG
The DNA here is from genome assembly GCF_027475565.1 of Acinonyx jubatus. Lineage (NCBI taxonomy): Eukaryota > Metazoa > Chordata > Mammalia > Carnivora > Felidae > Acinonyx > Acinonyx jubatus. The sequence goes on from NC_069394.1 coordinate 27,340,593, forward strand.
TCCAATTCTTTGTCCTTTTTTAAAAAATTTTTAATGCTCATTTAGTTTTGAGAAAAAGAAAGAGACAGAGCACTAATGGGAGGAGGGACAGAGGAAGAGAAGGAGACACAGAATTTGAAGTAGATTCCAGGCTCCAAGATGTCTGCACAGAGCCCAACACGGGGTTCAAACCCACAAACCATGAGATCATGACCTGAGCTGAAGATGGATGCTCAACTGATTGAGCCACCCAGGTGCCCCTGTCCTTCTCTTTTTTTATGAGGAATATGAAAGGGTACTTCCCTCAAACTGTCTTTTCAAAGACGTAACTTTGAGCATAATTTTACAATGGCTAGAGTAGGTGATTTGAGATGTTTTGTGCATTTTCATGAAAACCTCAAGAACTGTATGGTTATCCTCCTTAGAAGGACTTTTAAAATCTAGGGGCGCCTGGGTGGCGCAGTCGGTTAAGCGTCCGACTTCAGCCAGGTCACGATCTCACGGTTTGTGAGTTGGAGCCCTGCGTCAGGCTCTGGGCTGATGGCTCAGAGCCTGGAGCCTGTTTCCGATTCTGTGTCTCCCTCTCTCTGCCCCTCCCCCGTTCATGCTCTGTCTCTCTCTGTCCCAAAAATAAATAAACGTTGAAAAAAAAATTTTTTTTAAAAATAAAATCTATATAGGAATTTGGAATGGTTGCACTTTTATATGTGCAAGAGAATGTAGGAAAAAGGATCATGTATAATTTGGCATATTTATCAGGAAAGGGCCAATGTAAAATTGATGTTGTAGGGATATAATAATGCTTATTAGGGATAAAATTAATAAGCTACAGTGTTGAACAAAAATAGTATATTATATGCCTATTTATTTATAAGAAGTGAATTAAATGATTTTTCTACTAAATACTTAAGAAACATTTTGGGGTGCTTTGTGGCTCAGTTGGATAAGTGTCTGCCTCTTGATTTTGGCTCATGATCTCGCAGTTTGTGAGTTTGAGCCCCATGTTGGGCTCCATGGCACAGAGCTGCTTGGGACACACACACTCTCTCTCTCTCTCTCCCTCTCTCTATGCCCCTCTATCCCTTTCTCTTTCAAAATAAATAAATAAACTTAAAAAAAACAGACATCTAAACAAAAATTCCAAATGAAGACCTGTAAATTGAGTTTTGTTTAGTTGTCCACTGAGTTGACACACATTACTATAAAGATAAAGCAGAATAATTGTAACTCTGAACTTCACTTATAATAGAGATATATTTTTTATTAAATGTTTATTTTATTTATTTTTTGGGGGGGACGAGCAGGGGAGAGGCAGAGAGAAGGGGGAGAGAGAGAATCTCAGCATGGAGACTGATAGGGGGCTAGATCTCATGAACCATGAGATCATGACCTGAGCCAAAATCAAGAGTTGTACACTTAACCAACTGAGCCACCCAGGTGCCCCTTTCACACTTTTAAAGGGTTGTAAGAACAGGAACCCTTATATGTAGATCACGAATCCTAAAATACATGGTATTTTGTCAAAAATAGTTGTCAACATTTGGCTTGAAACAACCAGCATTTCATTATATAATTGCAATTTGGATGGGTCTCAGCTGGTTGGTTTCTTTACTAGTCTTGCTTCAGGTCTCTCATGTGTTTGCAATCATATGATAGCTGGGCATACAGTTGAAGCTGGTTGTTTGTAATCTCATGCAGCTCCATGTGGTTATTCTCTCTAGTTGGTACCTCATTATCCAAGAACCTCTCTTCATGGACCTCTCTTTGCATGACAGCCTGTATTTCTTGTATGAAGTCTTGCAGCTCCAAAGGTAAAGAAGAGGAATCTCCCTTAATGTTTTTCTTAACTCAGAACTCAGATCTTCCAGAATGCCACTTCTTTTGCATTCTGTTTGTCAAATTAGTCACAATTCTAGCCTGGACTCAAGTGGAAAGACATAAGTTCCACCTCCTGATGGAGTATCATTTGCATACTGTGAAAGGCAATTTTTGAGACCATCCACCCTCTGGCCATAACTATTTATTTTCTTCCATGTGCCAAATATACTCTTTCCCTTACTAGACCCCAGAAAGTGTCATCCCTCTATAGTATCAGCTTGAAATCTAGAATTCTCTAATTTACATCAGTTCCAGTGTGGATGAGGCTCCTCTGGTATGATTTCTCCACTCTGTATGCTATCCTTTTTGAGTTGCAGAACTCTGAAAGAGACAAGTTTTCTGTACTACATTCACCCAACATACAGTAGTGAGCAGGGTCAGAGTATCTAAAGTTGGATCTCATTCAAACAAGGGGAAAATGGTAGAAAGGAATAAGTAGCTCACAGAAATTTTAATATCCAACTGAGTATAATATATACAGTTCTTTGATTAGAGATTCCAGTGCCACTGAGGTGTTTTCCTATAGATGTTGGTTCCATTCTCCCACATTTTAATTTTCTCTTTAACTTCATTTTTGTATAAAACAATGACTCAATGTTTGTAGCTCAGTAGACTTTTCAGCCGGCATCTGGCTTACAGATTTGAGGGTCCAGGGGGGGGACTCTTTTCATTATAAATTGCATCTGTTCCTTTCATTCCAATATAATATTGGACTTTAATAAAATTTATGATTCTTATATATCAGATTATAATAAAATCCATTAGATAAAAAATAAATATCATTCATATTTCTTTCAAAGGTAGAATCTATGTTATCTTGGACCTTCTATGAGGCTGCGGAGGTTAAGCGTCCTTAGAGTCTTAGAAATTCTGTTTTGAACCCAGAGCCCTTTTTATGTAGGTTAAAGTGTCTAGAGATAACAAAGTTATCAAAAGATAACAAAGTTTAACAAAGGGGTTTACACTAAGCCTTGATCTAAAATTTATCCTGCAGTCATGTTTACTGGCAGGGGCCTACATTTGGCTTTTACTCTGAGGCTATTTCCTACTGTATTTTCTTTTTAGCCTTTTAGAAAAAACTAAAAGTAAGACAAAGTTTTATTTTTGAAGGCAGATATTCTTTCTTCTTTATGTTTCCTCTAAACAATCTTGCCAAACTGAATGCTCATCTGGCTTTTCCTATACTTTTATCACCTACCAATCTTTATGATTATTATTAAACAAAAACAAAAAACAGTTGACACTCACCATTCTGCCTAGCCACCTCATCAGTCAGATCAACACGTTCTTCGTGTACCCTTTCAATCTTTCGTGATGGCTTAGCTGGCTATTTTGTTATTTATTTTGCTTTATATAATTTAGGTCCTTTCATTATAGCTCAAATAATAATTCCCTCCCTTTCTTTTAAGCCTAACAGTCTTCTCAAGGCACTTCCAGCTTCTACCCACCATGCTGTCCCAAAATGAATAACATAAGTTTAAAGTTTTGTTTTGTTTGTAAAGCAACAAACCACTTCTACATGACAAAGTTTATTTCAACTCAACATTGTCCAAAACAAATAATCCAAAACATGGCAGTTAACACAACCATTGTATCTCATGATTCTGGTTGACCAGAACAGAGCTGGTAGGTTGCTTCACAGATCTAGCTTGAGGTCTCTTGTGTGGGTACAGTCAGCGGCTGGGCCTGTCTCCTGGGTCTGCATGTATGGTGTCTGTGTAATTCTCTATGTGGCCTCTCCATGTTGTGTCTAAACTTCCAAGATCTCTTCACATTACAGTCTCTCCAGCAGGATAGTTGGGACTTCTTACATGGCAACTTAGGGCTCTATGATGGAGACCATAGGCTGGTAGGTCATCTTAATGCCTGAGCTCAGAAGCACCGAACCCTCACCTTGTTCTCATTCTATTGACAAAGCAAGTCACAGGACTAGCTCAGATTCAGGTAAGGGAGCATTCCTACCCTTGATGATAGGTGGTTAATGATCATGGAGGAAACAGTGGATAGGTTTTATACTATCTTTGAAAATTAGCTAATACATGTAAGGTGTGTGTGTGTGTGTGTGTGTGTGTGTGTGTGTGTGTGTGTGTGATTCTTTATTTTTGAAACCAAATTAAATTGTTGAAAAATAGGCTTATAATTTATTTTGTTTTTCTTCCCATTTTGAAGAATAAAACAGATGCTGGTTTACCCATCTCTTCCCCTGTACCCTACCCCCACCCGCCAATGAAATAGTTACTAGAAACAAGTAATAAAATAAGTAATAAAATACCTTTTATCAGTTTGTACCATTTTAGGACATCACTCTTATTAGTCTAATTGGAACATTTAATTGTCATTCAGAAATTTGTGACAACACTGAAGTTGAGACTAGAATTTATAACATATTTGTCCCTGTTCTTTTTTTTTTTAATTTTTTCATGTTTATTTATTTCTGAGACAGAGAGAGACACAGCATGAGCAGGGGAGGGGCAGAGAGAGAGGGAGACACATATTCAGAAGCAGGTTCCAGGCTCTGAGCTGTCAGCACAGAGCCTGACGCAGGGCTCAAACTCACAGACTGCAAGATCATGACCTGAGCCGAAGTCGGTCACTCAACCGACTGAGCCACCCAGGTGCCCGTATTTATCCCTGTTCTAAGGAAGAAGTGTAAGCTGGATAAATGATGTAACACATCTGCCTGGAAAAGATGAAACTCAAAATGCTGGAAAACAAGGAAGGGGACTTAATATAACAAATAACATAAACAGTAGAGCTTACATTTTTGGAGAATTTAGTGTCCCAGAATTAGCAATGTCTTAATATGTGTAGCCTGAGATTCTGGCCTCTCATCCTGACCGTTACACAAATATGTCCAGTACTACTAAGCTTCTAACACTGTATAATGGGGGCAATATGGCTCATATAGACAAAATTACAGCTATCCTTTTTAACAAATCATAATTTAACCATTCAACTTAGAGAAAAATTCTAGCAAAATTCAGTGTTCAGACACTTCATATCTCTAACTGATACTGAAAACAACCACTTGTTTCTCTTTGGAGGTTTGCATTTGCATTCTTTTTTGAAAGTTTGGAATAATAGTGGACAAATTTTAAAAGAATACATTTTTCTATGCCTTTTCAGGGAAAGAAGTTCAGTTTTCCTTTTAATATGTTTTAGACATGTTGATATATCACATACAAATGTTACTCAAATAATATTGTCATATTACATATTATAACTGAGTTGATGGCTTCAATGGAAGGTAAATTATAAGTTCTCAGAATGTGAGTTGATGCCCAGAATTAGAAAGTTTTATGCAAAAGTGTATGAAAATTATGCATGATAACTGCCAACTCCAGGTTACTAGAACACCTTTTGAAACTTGCTGAATTATTGAGGCAGATATTCTCTTTCAACATCCCCTCATTGTAGTGAAAACACCAGTATAATGATCTCATACTTAGGCAATATTCCACATATGTTGTAATTTTTAAGGTAAAGATATGTGAATTTACTTTAGAAATTGAGCAACATATCTATTTTAATATAATATCCTCTTGGGTAATTACCTTGTGAACAGTGTGCGTATTTTTTCTTCAGTTCTTCTCCTTTATCATGGCTGCATATTTGTATAGGTCCTAAAAGACAGAGAAACTCACTCATTAGAATCACTGCAATCTGTTAGTGTTAGTCTATGTGAAATTTATACTCCCTGCATGGAATTGATCACTGACTATATTAAATCTCTTCAGATTGGGGTGGATCCATTTTAGAACAGTAATAATTCTGTACTTTTCAAAATAACTGCATTTGGTTGAATATATAAATTGAACTTCAGAGACATATTTTTCTGCTCCAATGTGCAATAGTGCAGCCACATAGTAAACCTCAGAATATCATACCAGCAAATTGGCTTCTGAGCAACAATAGAGCAAATGGTGACTTTTGCACTCAAAAGAGATGAGCAGATGGTGAATAATTCAGAGAGAGACTCAAAATATTCCAAACTTTGAAAATAGTATGAATAAATCACAAGCACAATATGAAGAGGTGGGTGGCCAGTACGGACTCTTACACCAGAGTCCAAACAGCTTTCTACATGAAGAAACCAACTTTAATCCAGATGGCTGCCTACATCAGTGAAATCACAGGCGATTTAAATACCTCCTCAATCTTGTGGAAGGTCAGTATATTTTCCAATGTTCTGACAAATACCCGTGGCTTATGATTTCACGTTTTCCTCTGGTTCTAATCCTATTGCTGCTAAATTCTTTCTCTTATTCATTGTTTATTTATTCATTGTTTATTTGTCTTGTTTCCCTGATCACGTGACACTAACTCAAATATGGAACATTTTTTCTTTGTCTTATAAGAAAATTAAAAAAAAATCTGTATTTAAATAGTAAAAGATACTCACGATGTAGGGAAAGTTGTTAAAATTGCAATAAAAATGGCAGATAAGGTAAAGCTAAACATTTGGCTTTTCTTAAGATTCCCTTGTTTACACACCTCCAAAAATTGTCCTAGATGCCATTTGTGAAATGCCTTATATCTCTCTTATGATACACTTAATATTTATACCTTTTTCATCTGCTCCTCACGCTCAGTATTCCTAAGCAATGTAGATGTATAAAGGAAAGGGATACCTTTAAAAAATGAGTAAAACCTGTGAAATATCATTCATAGGGAGTTAATAACTTGGGGCAAGAGTTGTGGTGGTCTTCACGGAAATAAAAATAAATTATTTAATCTATTTAAAATATTAAAATAAGTAATAGAATTGAAAATATGTATGTAAAATATTAAAAATTAACCATAATCCAACATTTGATGTATAACTACTGTTAATTTTGTAGTATATTCTCTACTACCCTTTTGATACATACCAAAAGTCTACCCATCCAGAGGTAACCTCACCTAACTTTACATCTAATTTCTTTATGATTTTAGTTTGCATATTTGACACTATGGAGGCCAAGACCAATATATTAATCTGTAAAAATAATAATATTTAGTGGATCTAAAAGAAACTTGGTAAAAGATTCACAGTAGATGGTTTATTATTAAATTATTTATTATTTAAATTATTATTATTAAAATAAAATCTAATAGTTCATTATGAGATTTGGGATTAGGGAATAATTACTGACATTTCTTGGCAATTAAAATGACATTTCTGTTGCACATTTTGTAGATAAGTAAAACTTTTGTGGTGTTTGCGTGGCTCAGTCAGTTAAGCATCTGACTCCAGAGTTCAGTTCAGGTCATTTTCTCACGGTTCTGTGAGATTGAGCCCTGAGTCAGGTTCTGTGTTTACAGTGTAGGGCCTGCTTAGAATTCTCTGTTTCCTCTCTCTCTCCTCTCTCTGCCCTTCCCTCTGCTTGCTCTCTCTCTCTCTCTCCCTCTCAAAAAATAAATAAAACATGAAGTAAAAAGTAAAACTATAAATTTGCATTCCTTAAATATAAATATGTTAATTATTTTGGCTGTTGATAGAATAATATTTGTTAAACAATCATGAGACACGTGAAAATATGTCATATGTATTGTATCAATAAAGAAATGGCTCAAGAAAACATCATTTTACTGAGAAAACATCTCAAAAAACTCATCAAAATAAGAAGTGAACTTTTCTTCAATTAAAAACGGCATCTATAAAAAACTACAACTAGTGTCATATTCAATAGCGAAAGGAGGACTGTTTTTTCCCTAAAATCTGGAACATAGTAAAATTTCCTCTCTCCTTATCCAGTATGGTACTTGAGGTCTAGCCAGTGCAGTCAGCCAACTGGGCGAAATAAAGAGACAAAAAAATACCTGGTTTTAAAACTATACTATTCATAGGCAATATGAATATATATAAAGGAAATTTTAAGAATTATACACACACACATCTATGAAAACTAATGAGCTTGGCAAAGACTCAGATAAATATACAAACATCAGATGCATTTCTAGCAATAAATAATCCAAAATAAATAAGAAAGCAACTATATATCATATATCCATAGCATCAAAAAGAATAAAATACTTAGAAACATATTGAACAAAAGAAGTGTAAAAGAAGTACACACTAACTCAAAAAACTTGCCTGAGGGAAGTTTTTAAAAGATCTAATTAATGAAGAGTATGGTGTCCATGAATTTAAAAATTCATTATTATTAAAGATAGGAATTCCTGATCTGTATAGATTTAGAGCAATCTCTATCAAAATCTAAGCAGCATTTTTCAAAAGTTACAAGCTATTTGTAAAATACGTATGGAAACGCAAAAGACTTAGACAATCAAAACACTCTAAAAAAAAAAAAGGAAAACTTAGACTAACCAAAAGTTACAAAAAGGAATGACATTAGCAACAATGGCAGGTAGCTTCGATGGCTCATGTCGCCAACAAAAACAGTGAAAAAAAAAAAAGAGCATAAAGTGTCAGAATCAACTTGTTGGTACTCTGGAAAACGGAGAGGTTTAGAGGAACCAAGGAAATGCTAAATCAAGGAAAAGCCACGTTTAAAATGGTAAGAGAGTTCGCAGCATGTCTGCTTATCCACCACCACGGCACACCCCGACTCACCAGCAGTCTTGAAGACAGCACCCCAGTTCCCAGCACGTGACCTGGCTCCTGACCAAGCAGAGCAGATCTCAAAAAATTGCATTTGTCCGTTTTAATCTGTCTAGAGGCTGCCTGAAGAATTGATGCAGGGTACTTCGCTTTGTTACATCTAAATTGGAATTCTCTCAGGGAGGAAAAGGAGATATGCAGAGGGTACACCTCGAAAACGTTGAAAGATGAATATAACCTCTCTAGGACAAAGGATTCCAGTTAAGACAAACAGTACGGGAGGAAAAAGCTGAGCAGATAGTCTTTGGAGGAAGTAAGGCACTGAAACGCTCCAGCACTCCCTGAAAAACGCGGGCCGCTTGATTTGAAAGCTGTGCGCAAGCACGCCACTGGGCGCATGCTCAGAAAAAACCTGCGAAGAGCTAAGGTTTTTCCTGTGGCGGATCTTTGTGCGGAACCAGCGGGGTCAAGAGCGCTAACTGTGGAGGAGAAAACAGCGAACCCGAATGTCAGAAGAAGACCCTAACTGAGCTGGTCTGCAAAGACGAGAAGGGTAGGTGTTTTCTTACTTTTTCTTTCTTTTTCTTCTCTTCCTCACCTTCCCCCCTCCTACTCCATTTTTTTCCCCCTTTAGCTCCAGGCATTTAACGAAACCTCTGTCAACAGGCAACTTGTACTTGTTGCAGAGCTTTCTTTTGTTCCAGGCTCCGTTCAAAACTACTGCTTTTCCGGTCAGTCAGTAAATGGGCCACAGTAGCACACCGCTCTGAGAGGTATGTTGCCTGTAAAATTCTAAGAGCCATTGCACGTGCGTGCCTGTGGTAGGAGGGGCCAGATACAGCAACTTCTCCATCACCTTGGAAGGTAGAGTTTATTTAACATGCCCACACAACTGGACCTCTAGAAACTTCACGGAGGTGAGAGGCCCCTGAATTGTTGGATTTATTTCCCATCTTCTGACACACAAATGTCTTATCAATATGTCTAAACTCGTTGTACTTCCTGATTACTAGGTCTGATTAGCATGATAATCATCAATGTAAAGGACCCTTGTGATGTCTTGTGGAAGGGAAAGGGGATCAAGATGTCTGTTGACTAAATTATAAGTCTGGAGAGCTGGTAAATCTGAGGTATTTTACTCTTCTTGCCAGCTGAAAGCAAACTGCTCTGGTGGTAGATCAAAAAGCATTTTTCAGACCAGGAGCTGCATACAGGGTACTAGGGGATCGAGTAATGAAACCAAGTCTACAACAGCAACTGCACTTTGAGACACCACTTGATTAAGGTTACAGTAATCCACCAGCATTCTGCAAGATGAATTTGTTTTCTGAACACACCAGATAAGTTACTCGAATCAGAGTATGTGGAAATCATCACCCCTGCACCGTTCAAGTGCATTGATGATGGTGGCATCAATCTCTGCAGTCCCTCGGGGAATGCATTGTTCCTTTCAGTATATTATACTTTGAGATAGAGGGAATTCTAGTGGCTTGCATTTGATCTTTCCTACCATAGCAGCCCTCACTCGGCGGGTCCTGCAGCAAATGTGGGGATTGTGTTACAGGGTCCAGTAATCCCTTTCGCCATTGTACAAACACCTTGATAAATGACCACTTTTTTACCCCCTTTGAAGAAGGCTGGTAGAACCATAAACGTTGCAAATTTTTGTGTATCAGGGTCCTTCCTTAAGGTGACCTTAACTCTTCCCTTAATTTGTGGGATTCTGAATTTGAAAATTGGCTCAAGTCTTGGAATTGATTGAGGGGGCTGTGACTGTCTTTTTTTGGTAATTCAGGTTAGACTTCTGTTTACTAGCCCTAGAACTCTTCTGCTTACACACGTCAAGTAAGGATTTAATAAACTGTCCATTTATATATTTTCTATGTATACAATGTTAAACTAGCCAACATTATAAGACTTTGCAAGACAGTGTTCTGATTAGTGCCTTGGTTCTATAGTTCATTCGCATAACCATACCCACCTTAACTTTGGCAATTAAGTGCAGTCACTAGGGCACTGTTATCCAGGCTCCAGTTATTCCCATTAAGTTTTAGGGATTACAGTTTGATGGTAGTAATTTCTAAACTAATCTCTAGCCTACAAACAAGAGCCACCACAGAGGTTTTCAAGGATGCCAGGGCTTCCCTCACAGATAGGTTTTTCATAGTCAAGGTGGAAGATGTATCCTTTGAACCTTCCAGGGGAAGCTGAGAAGATCTACATAGGTACATTCTAACATTACAATATCCCTAGTGTCTGGATACCTGCCTCTACATTGTGCCAAGGCAATTTTAGCATTTTAACTTCATTTAACCTAGGCTGTGTTTGCCCTTTCAGACAGACCCTCAAACTTAAACATCAAATCCAGAATCTTCCCTTAGTGGCCAATTTCAATAAATTCAGCCTGACTCAATTTTTATTCTTTCTGTCATGATTGAACATCCTTATGATCCAGTTCCACACATGTTCCCCAGATTTTATTCTGCATAAATTGTTCAATAATCCAGTTACTTGGGAGTGTGGTGCTCTTTCTCATGAATCAGACTTTGCATCTCACCTTGTGGAGCCTGCTAGGATTTAAGTCTAGTTGTAGTTTAAAAGCAAAGATTGATGATAGGGCTAGGTCCTGAGAAGAATCAGCAGTGGCTTGGTAGGTAACTACCTCAGGCGATTCAATTACAGATTCTTTAGGCAGAAGAGGGTTAAACCACACAGGCAAGGGAAGAATAGCTGCTTCTACTGGCAAAGAAGACTGGGCAGAATTGGTGGGTTCAGTATCTCCAACTTCATCAAAATCTGCCCATACTTCCTATTCCAATTTTCAGGATCCCATTTCTTCCTAATCCATAGCTTGACTTTAGCAGGAGCTATACTATGTGGTTGATAATTCAATTTGTGCTGTCATACAACCACTTGCAGGATTTCTGGGTTTGATTTTCAGAAATTCCAGAAATTTTCAGTTACAGCAGATAAGGATTTCTTTCAAGGCATATAGAGCTTTTAGGTCGTTCATGCACAGTTAGAGCTGGGAATTTGGAGCCCTGAGCTTTTTGTGACCTACTTTCTCTTCATAGGAGCAACCAGCCAATTCCATTATATTCCTTAGTTTGAATAAAATATTCTAAGGCAGTAAATATGTGATCTTGCAGAATCTTCCTTTCTGTACGTATTTGATTAGGAGTATTCAGTGACAGTATTTTCATATTGCTGTTGTCACACTCTGTCATAGACTATCAGCGCCCTCTTGATTACTAGAAATACAGTCATTAATACTTTTAAATCTAATCAAACTGGAGAACCAATTCTATCCCAGAATCAATTCAGGAAACTTACCTTTAAGATTTTATTTCTCTAGGACTACTTCAGTTACCAAAATATTTATCAGTCAGGACTCAGCCAGAGAATCAGAACAAATAGGGAATATATTGAGATATTTATTGCAATAGATTGACTTATATGATTGTGGATTTGGCTAGGCAAGTGTGAAATTCCTAGTGCAGAACATCAGGGACCCTTGGACACAAGCTAAAGCTGCTGTCCACAGGCACATACATATTTTCTTCAGAGAAGGCTCAGCTCTGCTCTTTCAACTGATTGAAGCAGGCCAGATTATTAGGATTATTCCCCTTATGCAAGATTCCCCTTATGCAAGATTATTAGGATTATTGCATATTCCCCTTATGCAAGATTATGAGGATTATTCCCCTTACTTAAAGTCAACTGATTATGGACTTTAATCACATCCACAAAATACCTAGAGTAGTGTTTGGTTGAATAAATGGAAACTGTAGCCTAGCCAAATTGACATATATGCAAAAGGACTATCTCCTATTGTAAATGTGTGTATATATATATATATATATATATATATATATATATATATAAAATTCATAGAATCTTAAACTTTTTTATTTTTATTAATATTTTTAAGTTCTTAATTTTTAAAATTTAAATTTTAGTTTTAAATTTAAAATTATTAAAATATTTATTATTAAAAGAAAGTTACCATGCATATGTCAAATTTATTTGTAAAGTAATGGATCCTTTGACTTTCGGATCAAGAATAAGATAAGGCTAAATGCTATCCTTATTTAAATTTGACTTTGCTGTTAAAGTTTTAATTGATACAATAGATTTGGAAGTAGCAAAATTAAGAATGATTATAACTAATTTGGTTTGAACACCAGATAAAATTTGTAGTTGGTTGGATTTAGAGTCCGTATTATGTAATAAATATCTATCATTGAACAGTAGCTTACATGCAGCACTGGATGCCTATATACCTAAAATCCACTCAAAGTGCTGCACTTCCCCTTGAATTCAGTCTAGGGCATACATAGAGTGAAATCCACTCTGTTTAAATTACTTGTCTCTCTCTTTTCCCACTTTTTGCTAAGAGTGTAACTAATAACAATAAAGCAAATGAATCTTTAGATAAAGATACATTAGGTCATATCTCAGTCATTTTTATGTTTAGAAAAATTTTTTATGTGCGATTAATTTAAAACTAATATTGTAAAGAAAAAACCCTCGAACCTCTCATACTACTTTTCCCCATATGCTGTATTTATATTCCAGAAAACTGCAGAGCTAGAGAGGTGGCTTTCAGAGAATGATCCTACTAAGAATGCTGGAGGAAAAGTACTGAGTAGCAATTGATCATTGACAGTTTCTCTATCTGTCCCCCTACCCTGGTGGCTCCTCACAAAGAATGATTTGAACTTTACCTCTGAGTCAGATTCAGAATCACTGTGTTTTTCAAAAAAATAAATCTCAATGTGTTTGATTCGATTCTACTTTGTTGGTAAGATTTCACAGACAATTCTTATCAGCAAAATATTTTAATTTCTGGTAAATCTATTAAAAGAGGTGAGTCTCTAAATTATAAATGAGAAAACTGAGGCTTAAGGAAAAATGGCTAGATATTTTGAAAAGTAGTAATATAAAACTAATATTTATAAGAAACAGTATATAATAAATTAGTATTTACAGAACATGACCTGTTTATCTGAAATTTATCATTGTTTAAACTAATATGATTCTTTTGGAGTAAGAGCAATCATATATCACCTCTTTTGGTATAAATCTGTGGTTTTGGTCTTTTTCCTTCAATAAGTATGTGTGATATGTAAAAGACAGAAAATAAAGTGTGATATAAATTTTAAAAATTATTACAGCTATTTTGGAAATTTAATTATAAATTTAAATATACATTTAATTATAAATTATAAATTCAGTATAAAGAAGGGAACTGGACAAGTCAAAAAATTACCAACTGATATAGAGTGTTGGCATGTGTATATCAATCTCATGCATTGCACTGAGAGTCTATTACAGAGATTTTTAAAATGTATTCCATTGACCCAGCAAGTCTTTTTAGCTTAATTAAATAAATAAGATATGCATAAAACACATATAAAAAGAGAGTTATTATAGCACAAGTTATCTAGCATAAGTTACAACTTAGCCAGAAGAATTTAATTTTTCCACAAATAAATACTTGTGTAAGTATTTACTGACTTTTTTTTTAATCAGTGAACTTTACTTAGACTTTGAAATTTAAAGACATGTGACCTCCGTGTAGTTTCTCAAAACTTAATTTGTAGATAACAATTAAATTCATTAAAATAAAAATATTTTATGAATATATAATCTAATGGAATACTGTTAAAAAGCTAATCAAAGAGAATACAATTCACAGAACACTACACGAACCACAATATTAAATAATATCAATTCATTTTCACCAATCTCAGTTTTTAATCCTCTCAAATCATAATCCTCTCAACTTTTTCTTTTTTTGCTTTCTCCTTAGATGGCACTTCTCTTCTCAGGGAACTATTAAATATTATTGAGGCAGCTGAGGTGTCAAAAAGTCCTGCCTGATTTAGACAATTTATGTAACCGACTCCAAGTTATTTGGGAAGTTATTAAATAATTCAAAACATTCCTAAATTTGGCTTACTTCCAAAAGATTATAGTGCCAATCATGGTGATTCATTGGACCACTAGCTGATCAAGAATTCTGGAGTTAATAATTGAATGATCTGGAAATAGTTTGCCTAGTAAAACTGGGAGAGGAACATAGAAAGATGGTCAGTCAGTTACCATTTTATTTGGAATTTTTATCTATTTCATTGAAATGGATACATCTGAAGGGCTTTATCAAAAAATTTAAAATGTCTCAAAACAAATATAATACCTATGAACAAATATTTACTCTTACTTAGATGAATTTTCTGTAAAGGTATCAAATTACCCAGTAATGGTAATCTTTGCTCAGTCCTATTTTTTCTTCATAAAGTATTATTTTGCTACTCTTCTTAGAAATTATTATAGTATCACTTTTATAATGAATATAATTTTACTTTGTAAACTGAAAAAAATGACTGAAGATTGTAAAAGTAGTCTTTCTTCATCTGCATTACTCATCATTTTGAGGGATTGAAAGTGGCAGAGTATAATGATACACATCAAATGAAAGATCCATGGCTGCTATGAATATTTAGCTCTAAAAGCTAGAAAACCTGTTCAGGAATATTTTTTTAGCTACAAAGTTCATAAAATAGTTTTATTTTATACAGGTAGGAATACATGGTAGCACTAACAAGAGCAAATTAGGATAAAGCAGAAGATACCCTCTGCCATAATTTGATACACAGGAAAGCAGATCTAGAAAAGTATAAGATTTAATAAAAATAAGATCTCAGTGTCACCTTTTGATAGTATGAAAAATCATAATAATAAAACTTGCATTTTGAGTGTATAATATGTACCTGAAATTATATAATATTAAATTATTTTAAAGCTACCTTGATAAAAAATTCTAAAACATAGTGTGAAATTTCACCTAAGGTTATCCTTATAGTTGTTATAGTTATTATAATATTAATAGCTATAGTGACTATAATTTTGAGTTCTTAAATGAACAGTGCATATCTAGCATAGTAGAATCTTAAATATTAAATATCCAAAAAAAAGTACACAGAAGTTTAATATGAAAAAGTAAAAACCAAACAGAGTTCTCTGAAGTATTGACTAATAGTGTTATGAAAATGATGAATTTACACTAATTTTTTTAGCATAGTCCACTGTAGTACTAACAGCTAGCACACCAACCTATTTAATAATGATTTATAGAATGTATGAATTAAAACACTGGTTTAGAGATAATTATTTTCAAATTGGATTTGAGCCATGTTACATTAAGTAATTTTCGAAGCCCATGTTCATGCATTCTTTAATCATGTTATTCAAAATTTATTTAGCAAACATAAAATGTGGACTCTGTTTTAAGTTAGGATGACATTAAAAATTGAATAGAATATAATTGTTTACTCTAAAACATAATGCAAACATTAGTGGGTATGCAGATGTATTAGTTCTGTATGGCTGTTATAATAAATTGCTACAAACTTGGTGGCTTAAAACAACAGAAAAATATTTTCCCACAAATTGGGAGGCCACATGTTTGAAATTAAGGTGTCACCAAGGCCACATTCCCTCTGGAGACTGTAGGAGATAATCTGTTTCTTGGTTCTTCTAATGCCAGCAATTCTTATTTTATAGCTGCTTCAATCCTAATTTCTGCCTCCATCTTCACATTCCTCTGAATCTTGGTTTCTGTGTCGAAATAACAATATATGGAAAGATGAGGAACACTTGGAATAATAGTTGTATTTTCTAATATAGGGAATACTAGAAGTAGAGTATTTTTAGGGGAGAAGATCAAGTTCCATTTGCTTCTGTTGAATTAAGATTTATTTATGACATCGAGGAAGGTATTTTAAGTGTGTCATTAGATATTTTAGCCTGGAGATAGAGGTATAAATGTGTGGGTTGTCTGAGTGCAGGTGTTAATTTAAATCATAAGCATTTTGGTATTCTATATTCAGATGTAACTGTGAAAGTAAAGTGACCCTAAGGCCAGCCTTGAGGATCAGTTAATAGTTATTAGAACACAAGTTTACAAAGAATAGAGAGAAGGATGGTAAAGAGAATTAAGAAAGAAATAAGGGAAGTTGAATATTAGAGGAGACAATGGGATATATTGTTTAAAGGAGGAAGTGACAAGAATTGTCTAATGATGCTGAGAGGTCAAATGAGATTAGTAGTTAGCCTGGCCAGTGGATTTAGAAATATGTATGGTATTGCTGTGATTACGAACAATGCCTATGGGAGGTAAGTGGAAAAATCAAACCAAAATACTGAATGGGAGATTAAGAAGTAAAGATAGGAGAGGCACCTGAGTGGCTCAGTTGGTTAAGCGTCCATTTTCAGCCCAGGTGATGATCTCATGGTTCGTGGATTTGATCCCTGAGTCAGGCTCTGTGCTCACAGCTCAGAGCCTGGTGCCTGCCTCGTATTCAGTGTCTCCCTCTCTCTCTCTGTCTCTCTCAGAAAAAAATAAACATTAAAATAATTAAAAAAAAAAAAGAAAGAAGGATTGGAAATACAAACTTTAAAATATGAGAAGGCCAGAAAGGCTGTAATTGAAGCAGTATACGAATTTGTTGTGTATTATATTGTTTCCTATTTTTAATAACAAGGACTAATGTGAAAAAAAAAAAAGAAAGCTAACCTGAGGAATCAAAATGAGAGACAGTGGTTTGGTATATATAAACAGGAAAGGGAAAAGGATAGTTCCTGTGAAAGAAGATTGGCAGTCTCAGGACAAGGTATTATTTTATCTTTAAAGAGGATGACAGTCCCTCTATTAAAACTAGATAGTAATATAATAATATATAGGTGGATTCATGTATGTTTGCACTTTGGCACTGAGAATGCAAGGAGGAGTTACTGACATTCTCTTTTGTTTGTTATTTTTATCTACTGAAAGAATACAGAAGTGGTGGGAAAGGGTTAAGAAAATAAGTGGTAAGCATGAAAATAGAAAATGCATGAAGTAATAATTTTTAAGTAGCAGAAGTTAATATATGATTTCAAGGGGGCATTAGTGTAAGTAGGTTTCAGTGTATGGTATGACTTATCCATAAGTGCTTGCAGCTCCACTATATATGATGATATGAGGATGTTTAGGTTTAGGTTTTTGTGAGATGGAGTTTCATCCAGACAGGTAAAAAAAAAAAAGCCTTTGGTCAAGAGTGTTATTAAAATGATTATGTATTAATTCTATAACAGTACAAAGAAAAATATAGAAAAATGAGTTCTGAGGTGAGTTGTAAAAGAATGAGGGTTTAAAAAAAACAGAAGGTAAACAAGTGGATTGTATGCACCTAAAGAATAACTAAAAACCTATAGAAATATATTCTGTAGGATTGCACTGTGCACAGTTTGGAAATAGCAAAGACTTGGCTCTGTCTGGATCTCTTGGAATCCTATTAGGGGCTTAATGACCTAATACCCTGTGAGGTATCTCAACCAAGCCTGATCAAAAAAATTGTAGTAGATGAAGTACTGTTCAAGATAGAGTACAGTATTACCCAGAGGAAGATAAACTGTAGTTCAGATATTTCCAAAAGTTATCAAAGTAGTACTGAAAGAGACTGGTAAGAAATTCCACTTACAGTAATTTGGATGAATTAAGTTAACTGAAAAAGCATCCAACTATAGAACATCAACAATGCTGGGCAAAGTAAAATACACCTCCCTTTTATCCAAACTTGTAATCAAATAAGAGAAATATCACAGACCAAAACCAAAGTGGAGTCAGGATTCCAAAGTGGAAACATAATTTTGAGACCCTAGTGGATATAAGGTCCTTTGCCAAAACCTAGTACCTCAGCATTATGTTTTAATATTCATACAGAAAAGACAGACTCTTAACTTTAAAGGACAAACTAGTGGTTTCCAGAGGGGAAGTGGTTGAGAGGGTGAGTGAAATGGATGAGGGGGATTAGGGAGTATAGTTGTTGTGATGAGCACCAGGTGTTGTATGTAAGTGTTGAATCACGAAATGGTACACTTGAAACTAATCTTACACTGTATGTTAACTGGAATTTAAATAAAAATTTAAAAAATCAAAAGACAAGGTCTTGGATGCACTATTGGTAGAGATTCCTTTATTAGTATGAACTTGAATGAACAGAGCATTAGTGAAAGAGTGGGCAGGAAAATCTTGGCACCCTGGGAAAAGAAGAGTCTTCTTAAACTCAGGTGTATATAGGAAAAAAGGTAGTAAAATAAGATTCCTCTACAAATCTGTAATTTTAATGCTGCATTCACACTGGTGTAAAGTTTAATATTATACTACCTGAATGGTCTGGCTTAGAAACTAAATTAAAGTGGTCTCAGGTTGGTAATAAAAACAGATGCCTTAATAATTCAAGAGCAAATCCTCTCTGGAAAAACACAGATCTATTCAAACCCTCATGATCCCTGACAATGACATTGAATGTGAGTTCACAATAAAACTTTTTAAAACACAGGGAAGCAAGTTGATATAAACAGGAACAAAGAATAGAGTCTGAAAGTATTTCAGTTTAGAATTTTCACATACTACTGTTAGAATACAAGAAAAATAATGAAAAAACATATAAAACAAACACTAATCATAAGAAAGCTAATGCAGTTATATTATTGTGAGATAAAATAGATATTGTGGCTAAAGGCATAGAAAGGATACAGAGACTATTTGCTTAATGGTGAAGAGTTTAATGCAGTAACAAACTACATTTAAACACTTATTAAAACTGCTTCGATTTAAAACTTTTATAAAGCATAAAAATAATCTCAAATTATGTGAGACAAAATTTTTCACAAGGGCGGAAAAATGACAAATCCACTTTCATGTGTGGAGATTTAAAAGTTTTTCTGGAGCAACTGATAGATTAAACATGCAGTTTAGTAAGGATCAGAGGATCTTAAAATATACAATTAGCTTAATTGAAAGACGTATGCATATATACTTGCACAATATATTTTGAAAACTTATTTCAAGCACATATTAAACAATTAAAAACTGACCACAAATTGAAAGGATACAAAACCAAAATTTTATCCTACAATAAAATTAGTTTGAAAATTAATTTAAAATTTAATGAAAACTACATAATAGTGGGATTCAGCTAAAGCACTATTTAAAGCAAAATTTAAACACAGTTCATGTATATGAGAATCAAAAGGCTAAAAGTTAATGACCAAAAGATCCAACTTAATAATTTAGAAAGGCCAGCACAGCAAATGAAAGAAAATAGAAGAAAGAAAAAGATAAACACAGTATCAGAATTGTATAGCTAAATATTACTTCTTTCAGTGTTAATTATTATGATGAATTTGATGTATAGAAAAATAAAAGAAATTAGAAAGCACTAGGGAGACATAGATACAAATGAAGGACAGATTAAATGTCTTTGAAAGAAAAATAGAAACACAATTCTGCCTGTAAAATGAAAACCTTATATTGTAGCATTCTAATGTTTATTATCAAACATATCAAGAAGAAACTGAAAAATATTTTTAGAATGTAGAATTTTATAAATTTGAAAAATTTATGCTTATATAGAAATTAAATCACTAGTTGAAAGTTGTCCTGGATAGCATCCAAGCAAAACTAAGTGACAGTGTGTACATGAGAATATTAAAGTAGGAATAAGTGGAGGTCAAACACTGAACAGCAAGGTGATGCATGATGTGTCAATAGCTGTGAGGAAGAAGTACCAGGAAAACAGATTTTTGAGGGGCTTAATAACTAGAAAACACAGAGATTTCTAATAGGTACTCACCTCCAAAGTGAAGGATTATAAATGCTTAAGGCAATCTCAGCAGGCCAGTCTGATAAGAGCAGCCCAAACTGTGAGGGTCTTTGAAGGCCACAATTCCTAACACAAATATACTAAGAAGAAACTTCTAAGAGTAAAATTCAATGAGAAAAGAAGAAGAACATTAAGGGTGATCAAAAAAGAAAGTACAGATAAAAACATGTAAGGGAAGTAAACAAGGCCATTTTAGAAATTGTGAAGATACATCTTTTAATTGTTTGTAATTACAACAGAAGAAGGAACATTAGAGCCAGGAAACTAAGGAAAACTGTCTTCTCCCCAGTACTGATTCCCTTCTAAGAGTATGGGTCCAAGGTCTCTCAACCTACACACTGTTGATAGATTGGACCAGATAATTCTTTATTGTGGAAAGCTGTCTTCTGCATTGTAAGATTTGTAGTCATATCCTTGGTCTTACCCACTTGCTGTCAGTGGCAATCCACCAATTAAGAGAACCAGAAAAGTTTGCAGACATTTCCAGAAGTTCCTGGGTAATAAAATTATCCCTAGTGGAGAGATCATCTCACCTAAGCATGAGCAATAGAAAATAATCGTGGTTGATTGTTGCAAGTTATTGCAAAGAGAAAAAGGGAAAAAGAGAATGAGAGAATGTCCTTATCCACAATGAAAGCACATCAGAAAGATAAATCCGTAAAACACATACTCAAAAGAAGCAGAAAGAAGTGTAAAAAAAAAGCTATTAAAAATCATAAATAATAATTAGGAAAGTTTCAGAAATGAGATATAACAAAGGATCTAAAAAGAAAGTTGACAAAAGTTAGATAAAACTTTTTGTGAAAAATTAATTATAATGTCATAAATTAAGGCTAAAGTAGAAGGAATACAAGAATGAAGAAACACCATGGTGGTGGCCGTGACCATGAGATCCACTGATGCATTATGTATCACACCATCCAGAAGATTAGGGGATTCACCCAGAGTTAATACTGCCATTTTGAGAAGAGCCAGGGAAACCCCATTGCAGTAATAAAATGCAAAAGTGCAGGTATAAACCAAATAGGATATCCAATATCCTTTGCATTAGTCTGAAAATGTAACATTTAAAATGTAATGATAAAAATGAGTTCAGTAAAGTCACAGGATACAAAATCAATGTACAGAAATATGACGTATTTTTATACATCAATAATGAAGTAGCACAGAGAAATCAAGGAATTGGTCCCATTTACAACTG
Organism: Acinonyx jubatus; assembly: GCF_027475565.1. NCBI lineage: Eukaryota > Metazoa > Chordata > Mammalia > Carnivora > Felidae > Acinonyx > Acinonyx jubatus. The sequence goes on from NC_069394.1 coordinate 27,361,909, forward strand.
CACCAAAACCATTAGATACCTAGGAATAAACCTAACCAAAGAGGTAAAAGATTTGTACTATGAAAACTGGAGAACACTTACGAAAGAAATTGAAGAGAACACAAAGAAATGGAAACGCATTCCATGCTTGTGGATTGGAAGAACAAATATTGTTAAAATATCTATACTACCCAAAGCAGTCTACACATTTAATGCAATCTCTATAAATACCACCAGCATTTTCACAGAGCTAGAACAAACATCCTAAAATTTGTATAGAACCACAAAAGACCCTCAATAGCCAAAGCAAACTTGAAAAGCAAAGCTTTAGTCATCAAAATCCTGGACTTCAAGCAGTATTACAAAGATTTAAGCATCAGGAAGGACAGTATGGTATTGACACAAAAATGGACACAGAGATCAGTGGAACAGAATAGAAAACCCAGAAATGGACCCACAGTTACATGGTCAACTAATCTTTGACAAATCGGAAAGACTACCCAATGGAAAAAAGACAGTCTTTTCAACAAATGGGAGTTGGGAAAACTGGACAGCAACATGCAGAAGAATGAACCTGGACCACTTTCTTACACCATACTCAAAAAAAATAAATTCAAGGGGCGCCTGGGTGGCTCAGTCAGTTAGGTTTCCGACTTTGGCTCAAGTCATGATCTCACAGCTCATGAGTTCAAGCTCCACTTGAACCTGGAGCCTGCTTCAGATTCTGTGTCTCTGTCCCTCTCTGCCCCACCCTCACTCATGCTCTGGCTCTTTCTGCCTCTCAAAAATCAACACTAAAAATTTTTAAAAAATGAAATAAATTCAAAATGGATGAAAGATCTAAATGTGAGACAGTAAACCATCAAAATCCTAGAAGAGAACACAAGTAGCAAACTCTTTGACATCACCTGGAGGAACTTCTTTCTAGATAAGTCTCCTGAGGCAAGGGAAACAAAAGCAGAAATTAACTATTGAGACTTCATCAAAATAAAAAGTTTCTGCACAGCAAAGGAAACAATCAACAAAACTATAAGCCAACCTTCGGAATGGGAGAAGATATTTGCAAATTACATCTAATAACGGATTAGCATTCAAAATCTATTAAAAAAAAGGTCTCAAACTCAACACCCAAAAAACAATAATCCAGTGAAGAAATGAGCAGAAGACATGAATAGACACTTTTCCAAAGAAGACATACAGATGGCTAACAGACATATGAAAAGATGCTCCACATCAGTCATCCTCATGGAAATATAAATGAAAAACACAATGAGCTAGCACCTCACCTGTCAGAATGGCTAAAATTAACAACACAGAAAACAAATGATGTTGGGAGGATGCAGAGAAAAGGGAATGCTCTTACACTGTTGGCAGAAAGGCATATTGGTGTAGCCGCTCTGAAAAACAATATGGAGGTTTCTCAAAAATTTAAACATAGAACTACCTTGTGGTGCCTGGGTGGCTCAGTTGGTTGAGCGTTAACTCTTGATTTCAGCTTAGGTCATAATCTCAGGGTTCATGAGATCAAGCCCTGTGTTAGGCTCCATGCTGATAGCACAGAACCTGGTTGGTATTCTGTCTCTCTCTCTCTCTACCTCTCCCCTACTCATGCTCTTTCTCTCTCTCTCCCTCTCTCAGAATAAATAAGCTTAAAAATATATATAACTACCCTAGGACCCAGCAATCGTACTACTAGGTATTTACCCAAAGGATACAAAAATACTGATTTGAAGGGATACATGAACTGTGATATTTACAGCAACATTATCAGCAATAGCCAAATTATGGAAAGAGCCCAAATGTCTGTCAACTGAAGAATGGATAAAGAATACACACAATGGAGTATTATTCAGCCATAAAAAGGAATTAAATCTTGCCATTTGCAATGATGTGGATGGAGCTAGAGTGTATTATGCTAAGTGAAATAAGTCAGAGAAAGACAAATACAATATGATTTCACTCATATATGGAATTTAGGAAACAAAACAAAGGAATAGGGGAAAGAGAAAAGGAGAGGGAGGCAAACCATAAAAGAGACTTTTAACTATAGACAAACTGAGAGTTGCTGTAGGGGAGGTAGGCTGAAGGATAGGTTAAATGGGTTATGAGTCTTAAGGAGGGCACATGTTGTGATGAGCACTGGGTATTTTATGTAAGTGATTAATCACTAAATTCTATCCCTGAAATCATTATTATACTATATGTTAACTAACTAGAATTTAAATAAAAACTTGAAACATAAAAACAATTAGTAAAAGGAGACCTTCCAAAACATAAATAAAATGTAATAATAAAATTAAGGATTATTCCAAGGCAAAATGTCAAGCAAAGGGAAAAATCTTTTTTTCCTTTAGCTTTTCCATCCATATTTACATTGATTCTGGTTTCTTATTATTTCAGCTCACTGTCAATATATCCTTTACCTTCTTAATTTATTTTAGGCATTACAAGCTATATATTAATGTGAATAAAGTTCATTTTTATCTGATTTCTGATGGGCAAAACTTGATAGGATGATGTTGTGTACTTTTAATATTTCCATTTAACATAAATTACTTTATTAGAATTCTTCCAAAATATTGTTTAGGCAAAATAATTTTCTTAGCTAAGAAATTCTAATACTAATTGGATGGGGGTATCTGTTGGGTTTAGAGGTACTTGATAAAATTAAAAATTATACAATGGAAGTTTCCACTTTTACAGATTGCCTTCCAACAGTGGTCAGACTAAACACATACTGGATTTTTAAGTATTCTTCAGAATAAAGGATATCCCAATAATTGAGGAATTTATATTCTAATGAAGACTTTCATTCTGAGAAAATTCTACTTCCATTGTGTGATTAAAAACACAATGCTATGTTCTTGGAAAGCATACAGATGCTGACATTAAAAAATACTCTTAAGATACTAGAAGGTATGTTGTAGTAAAAACTGTGTTTCGATGATAGGAAAAAAAGAATCATCTTGGAAATTAAAATAAAGTGTACAAAATATCAAAGTTTAGGGTAATGGACTACAAAGTTCAGTTAAAAAATAAGCTAGATATGAAACAGCAGAAATGTATCAAATAAGCTCCACACGTATACAGATATAGTATGCCAAGCTTATTCATTTGCTTTGTTTAATGTTATTATATTAACTAGTTTATTAATCTATACTTTTTTTAATATTTAAAGTGAACATTTAAAAAATATTTGAGAGAGAGTATGAGTGTGTGTGGGAGAGGGCAGAGAGAGAGAAAGAGAGAGAGAGAGAGAGAGAGAGAGAGGGGAGAATCCCAATCAGGCTCCATGCTCAGCCAAGAGCCCAACATAGGACTCGATCCCATGACTGTGAGATGGTGACCTGAGCCACAATCAAGGGTCAGATGCTTAACTGGCTGAGCCACCCAGGAACCCTTGAAATGAAACTTTTAAAGAAATACTTTGTGTAAAAAAGCATTACAAGTTGTCATGTGCTAATGGAGGAAAACTTGTTGGAGCATATACTATTGTTGAATTAAAGATCAACTCCAAATCCCAGTTCAAGTGGTGGTAGTTTAGAAATCCACCTCCACATCAGTGTATAACTTGAGAGATCTGTGCACCAAAGGGAACTATCTTTCTAGGAGTGAAATCAAGAAATTATGACAGAGCAGAATATAATTGTGTTATTTTTTTATTTAAAGAGAAAATCAATAATTTTCTAATATTTTCTTCCTAGGGTAATATGATGTTTTGTGAAATATTTAGTTGTCTCTTGTGTATCAGCATTTTTAATGAAACAATTGTCATAAACAACATATTTTTACTTTTTAATGTGTTTTTATTTTTTTTAATTCACACTAATAACATACTCTAACTGTAAACAAAATATTAGACAAACATGCATTCATAGTAAATTTTGAATATAATTTTCAACACCCAGTTCATGTTAAAGAAATGTATCTGAATTTGAAAATAGCAGATTTTTAAAATAGTTACACATTATGAATGTTTAAAATCACCCAGTTTATTCACAGCTTGTGAAATTGCTGGTTTTAGTTTGGAGAAAAAAAAAAAACTCTATGCCCAGTGTTGAATTTATAGAATAACGTTTGAAAAAGGAAGTATTTATTTATTTGATAGTCATGATACCAAGCCTTTTTGGAAAATTAGCACAAATCATGAGATTTTCTCACATAAGCATTATAAGAAATTCGTCTAAAAATTGTCCAACAGGAAATTGGTTATTATCTGTGAAAAAGACCTTTATTAAAGATTCAGCTTGAACAGCTTCATGTGAACCTCACAGAGGGCACTTGGCCCTTAAATCCTCAGATACTGTCACTGGCTTTGTCTGTTTCTTGTGACTGACATGTCAGCTTTCGTTTCTGAATCTCAAAATCCCTGATGAATCTGTATTCTTTCTGGTTCCTGATATCTCAATCTCTTTCAAAGATAAAACATATTTGTGCAAATATTTTGTATAACTTTCGGCTCGCTGAATTTGGAGCTGGAGAGGATCAGTGGAACATTCTTATTTATAAATAAATCTACAGAAGGGAAGTAAGAATTTCAGGATTTTTAAGTGGCTAAATTATTCCAAAGTCAAATAAAGTTTAAAAACTTAGGATGTGTTAACCACCAGTTTCTGCTTTTAATTTACATTTTCCCCAGATAGCTAAGAAGAGAAGAGAAAGCAGTCAAGTGAACAGTGGTATATATATTTTTGATGCCACTATTTACACCTTTCTCTGTCTCTGGCCTCTCTGCACTACTAGCAGTGGGTTCAGCATCAAAAATGAAGCCAAAAATAGGCTGAATGTAGAACTAGAGCTTTGCTCTCCTCTGCCTCAGGAAAAACACTTCAGCAAAGCCAGTAAATCAGATAGCATGCACTAAGTGTCTATTGCAAGCAAACCACTAGGTGAAGTTATCTGAGATAAACAAAAAGTATTAAGAGACAGCACCTTTTATTTGGAAGAACTTATGTTTTGGCTATAAAACCTTTAAAGAAAGGAAACAACTAAGGTATAAATACACAGTAATATATAGTTTGTGTATGTGTCCAGAAATTAAGAAGTGCTTGAGGAATGGCGTAACCATTTTAAAACGATATGGAAGCAAGCTTGCATGGAAAATACTTACCAAATACAGAATTTGAATATCAATATATGTAATAATAGTATCAGATTATAATCTGAATGAAGTAAGATTAAGTCTATACTCATATAATTAATGAATGAATCAACAAGGGAAAAGAAAAAGTTCTCTTTGATTTTAGAATACCAGCTAGTAAAATGTATAAAAACTAGTAGAATTAGAGAACCACCAAGTGGCAACCAAAATAGTTACAGTTTACCAGGGAAAAATCATCAATGGTTGCTAAAAATGTTGCTAAAATGAGACATAGGACTTTGTCTAGTTTCGGAGCATCTCCTCACCACACACTACAGACATATAATTAGTAACTTTCTGGAGAAACCTGGCAGATGCCACCTTAACCATGTTACCAAAATGAACATCACCAGTAGTGGAAGAAATCAAAATCGTGTATCACCTAATAAAATATAAATGAAAAATACAGTTCTGATAAGATATAATGAAAAGAACATAGTTCTGTGATATTCCTGTCAAAAATTCATAACTACAATCTAAGAGAGGGAGGGTAAGGAGAGACATCAGAAAAACCTAAACTGACATAATCAACAAAGTGGCAACCTTACAGTCTTCGAAATATTAAGATTATGAAAAGACTAAGGAGTTGTTCCACATTGAAGGTGACTAAGGACACATGACAAATACTAGGTGAGATCCTGGATGGATCCTTTTGCTATAAAATTCTTTATTGGCTATGAGGTAAAGTTTGAATAGAGTTTATAGATTAGGTGGTAATATAATTATCGATATTATTTCCTGATTTTTATGGTTATGCTATATATATATTTTTTTCTTTTTTTCGTAAAGCAGTTTCAGTTTCTTGGCACAGCAAAATAGAGAGGAAGGTTCAGAGATATCTCATATACCCTCCTCCCTCATTAATAAACACTCCTGTCAGAGTGATACACTTGTTATAACTGAGGAACCTTGTTATCTTGAAACATCATAATCAACAAAATTCCATAGTTTGCATTACAGTCCATTCTTGCTGTTGTACATTCTTTGGGTTTTGACAAAGGTGCAATGACATGTACCTACTATTATAGTATACGGTGTATATTTACTATTCTAAAATGCTCTGTGTGCATTTATCCTTCTCCCAACCCCTGGAAATCATAGATCTTTTATTGTCTCCATAGTCTTGCCTTTTCCAGAATGTCATACAGTTGGAATCGTACAATATGTAGTTTTTGTTTTTTTTTTTTTCAGATAGGCTTCTTTCACTTAGCAGTATGCATTTAAGCTTTCTTCATGTTTTTTCATGCTTGATAGCTCATTTCTTTCTAATACTGAATAAAGCTGCTATAAACATCAGTCTGTATATTTTTGTGTGGACCAAGGTTTTCAGCTCCTTTGGGTAAATACTAGTGAAAGTAATTGCTGGATCATATGTTAGTAAAAGCATATTTCATTTTCTAAGTAACTGTGAAACTTTCTTCCAAAGTGGCTATATCATTTTGCATTCCCACCAGCAATGAATAGGAGTTCCTATTATTCCACATCCTTGCCAGCATTTGGTGTTGTCAGTGTTTCAGATATTAGACCTTCTAATAGGTGTCATGGTATCTCCTTGTTGTTTTAATTTGCATTTCCTTGATGACAAATTCAAAATCTTTTCATATGCTTGTCATATGTATATCTTCTTTGGTGAGGGGTCAGTGTCTTTGGCTCATTCATTAGTTTTCTTATTGTTGAGTTTTAAGTGCTCTTTCTGTATTCTAGATAACATTCCCTTACCAGATACATCTTTTGTAAACAGTTTGTCTCAGCCTATGGTTTATCTTCTCATTATCTTGATAGTGTCTTTCACATAGAGGAAATTTTTAAGTTTAATGAGGTCTAGCGTATCAATTATTTCTTCCATGGATTGGGCTTTTGGTTTTGTTTTACATCTGTGTTTATCAGAGAGATTGGTCTGTAGTTTTATTTTATTGTAGTGTCTTTGTCTGTTTTTGTATTAGAACAGTCCTGACCCCATAGAACAAGTTAGGAAGTATTTCCCCTGCTTTTGTCTTCCAGAAAAATTTGAAAAGAATTGGCATAATGTGTTCCTTGGATGTTTGGTGAAATGTTATATATTGTAATTTTGTCAATATTCTAGCTATTTGTTGATTCATGGTTTTGCCACTTAGGTCCCAGAATGTCACTTCTGCCCCATTCTGTTGCTCAAATAAATTAGTGATCCTGACCTAAATTCATGGTTTCTTTGAGATGCTGACCTTCAGCTGTGAAGAAGGTGGGCAAATAAAGCATGAGGTTGAAGCTTTGATTTGGTTTTGGGAGAATTATAAGTAAAAGAAAATCTTCTCCCAACCCAGAAATCCTCTCCATAAAGGTAGTAGAGAAAGAAAATACTTTTAGTATTGAATAAGCATTAAATCAGAATGTGATGCACATCACAGGCAATCCACAAAGAGATTGCAAAGACAGGAATCTCACTGCCTTATGTAGGTAAGCATATACAACCCATTACATGCATGTTTTTCATGATTAAAGAATAGCTACTTCGTAGGTAAGAAGACCTGATAGCACTCACTATCACACACAGTTTACACAAACTTCACGTGGTAATTAGGGGGACCATCTGTGTTAGCTTATTGAGTCTATCCAGAGGACAAAACAAACTTCTCATGTCTTTATATGAGTTTTGCAACCTGGAGCAAGGTGCCTATTGAAATTAGGCTCCTAACTGACTCCCAAACTGAGAAACAGGAGTGCTATCTTCCCTTGATGTTTACATTTCAAAGTGATGGCTCCTGGGTTTTTAAGAAGGACATCCATGGTTCAGAAAGCCCACAAAAATCCCATTTTATTTTCAAATAATTTGTATGCGTTTCACAGAGAGGAGAAATTATTTAGAATTTTAAGTTTTCTTATGTAAATATTCTCAGAAAAAGGAGAGGAAGGGGAATGGGATCGTATTTTCAGAAGATAATTAAGCTTCTTACTTTTAATTTTTGTTTATTCTTACAGTTAACAGTTGGCACAACGTCACAGGAAACTTTCTAATCCCATCTTTCCATGACATTTTTGGGAAGGGACATCCATATATGATTGAAATATACTACATCTCTGCAAGTCATGATCCCCAAGTTTGAAACTCTACCTCCAGCTGATTCATATTTTCTATTAATTGTAACTATAGAGACTTAATTTTCTTCCATTATCAAATATATTTTTGTTTATTCTGTCTCTTATTTCAGAATTTTCTCTTGTACATTGCAAATGTGACTGGAACTTCTAATTACCCACGTATGATTTATTTTCAAGTTTCTTAAGTATCCTGTTTGTTCCTCTAAATTTACCCAAGCTTGTGTAAATTATTGAAATCCCATAAGTCTCCCTTGATCTGGCAGATTTTGGATGGGCTTAACTCTTTCTTTATAAACTAGACTTCATGATTATTTATTTCCTAATTCAAAAACACTCATATTACTGTTCTTATGAAGTGTTTCAGTTAAAGTCACGGGAAACAAATATTATCTTTTGATGAGCTATTGAGAATAGTAGTGAATATAACAAATACACAAGTTAAGGGAAAATAAGAAGAGTGAACTCATCAAACATTTAAATGTTATATGGTTGGTCTTTTACTTAAAAATTAAAAGAGACTTATTGAGAAACTGCCAAATATATATGGATGTATCCAATATTGTGAGACATTAAAAGGTTTTAAATAGGAACTATGTAGCGATGCTTCAATTAGTGTGTTCTCTGTAGAAAATGTCCTTTCATAGTAAGTCAGCTGAATTAAAAAATCTTTATAATTCTGATGAAGCAGACTGCTTTGCAGCTGCATGAAAAAATATTTTAATCAGGAGCATCTATTTGTTATGGGCCAATTGAAACAAACATAGCCAACCCAAGGGAAATTTATGAAGTCTATCAAGTTTATAGTCCATGTACAATCTCCTCTTTCTTTCCTGCTATGAGATTGCTAACTTCAGTTTCAAATAGAGTATCCTTTGCTTTCCTCATTTTATACTTATCCATGAAATTGGGGAAGACACTGATAAGTAGTTATTTGTAGATTATGACTGTTATACACTTATTTAAACATCTTCAATTAAACAGGTCTTTAAATGTTAAATAATAGATTAAAGGCTTTTGCTTTGCTTATTATTCCTCCTCCTCCTCCTCCTCCTCCTCCTCCTCCTCCTCCTCCTCCTTCTCCTCCTTCTCCTCCTTCTCCTCCTCCTCCTCCTCCTCCTCTTCCCCCTCCTCCTCACACTCCTACTTCCCCCCTCCTCCTCTTTCCCTTCCTCTTCTTTCTTGGAGGTGTAATACTACTAGGAGATAAGATGTTAGTATGGTAGATAGGAAACTCTGAAGTTGTAGATGATCTTCTTAATTTTAAAGTAGGAGAAGGGAAGGAAAAATAAGATAAAACAGAGAGGGAGACAAACCATAAGAGAACAAACAGGGTTGCTAGAAGGGAGGTGGAGGGGATGGGCTAAATGGATGATGGACATTAAGGAGGGCACCTGTTGGGATGAGCACTAGGTGTTCTACTCCTGAAACCAATAATACACAGTATGTTAGCTAACTTGAATTTAAATAAATTTAAAAAATAAAAAAGTACATATGCATACACACACTCAAACAAAATGAAGTGAACCTGTATGGTTATTCAGGTCAACTAATTGTTGTTTTTGTGCATATGTACTTGTGAATATGTATGCAGACAGTTTACTTCTGGTGTGTTCATATTTATACTTTGTTTATAAATATTCATATATATTTTTGTGTTAGTTATATGTTGCTTCTGTAACATATTACCACACATTTTGGATTAAATCAACACAAATTTATTTTATAGTTCTAGAAGTCATAAGTCTAAAGTGAATCAGCAGCAACCTTTCTTCTGGAAGCTTTAAGGGAGAATCCAATCTGTTCCCTTGCCTTTTCCAGCTTTTAGAAGCTGTCAACATTTCTAGGCTCACATTGACCTCTGTTCACATCATCATGTCCTCTTCCCCTCTGCTTTTGTTATCAATTACCTTCTCTATCTGTGACCTTCTTGACTATCTCTTATAAGGACCCTTTTAATTATGTGAGTCTACCTAGATAATTCAAGATAATAGCCCCATCTCAAGTTACTTAACTTAATCACGTCTCCAAACATCCTTTTGCCATGAAGGTAAGATATTCACAGGTTCTGGGGTTTAGAGTATGGATATTTTTGGGAGGCCAGTTATTCAACCTACCATAATTTTGAAAAAAAATAATTTAAATTTTATTTCTTATCATATGAAAAAAATTTAATGTTTATTTTTGAGAAAGAGAGAGACAGAGCATGAGCAGGGGAGGGGCAGAGAGAGGGAGACACAGAATCTGAAACAGGCTCCAGGCTATGAGTGTCAAAACAGAGCCCCATGAGAGGCTCAAACTCACAGACTACAGGATCACGACCCGAGCCAAAGTTGGATGCTTAACTGACTGAGCCACCCAGGTGCTTCTATGGTTTGTTGTTTTAATTACATTTTCTCCTTTTCTGCTTTCAAGGTTAATATTAAAAAAAAAAAAAAAAACCTTTAATTATTTTCCAAAGTAAAAGGGCACCGAAAGACTGAGACAAAATAATTGCAAACCACATGTCTGATAAAGTGTGATTTCCAAAATACATAAGGTACTCCTACAGCTCGATAGCAAAAAAAGAAAAAAAAAAAAAAAAGGAAAACAAAATCTTGCCAAGGATATGGAGAAATTGAAATTGGAACTCATATATTGTTGGTGGGATTATAAAATGGTACAGCCTGTTAAGTATAGAAATTCCTCAAAAAATTAAAAACAGAACTGCCATGTGACCCAGCATTCCCACTTATGGATATTTATCTAGAAGAACTGAAATCAGGATCTTGAAGAGATATTTGCTCTCCCATGTTCCTTGCAGCATTATTCACAATAGCCAACTTGTGGAACCAACCTAATGTTCACTAAGCACTGAATGAAGATAGCATGTTATATACTTACAATAGGATATTATTCAGTTTTGAAAAAAGAAGGAGGTCCTGTCATTTGCAACAACATGGGTGGAACTGAAGGTCATTATGCTACATGAAATAAGCCAGTCATAGAAGGACAAACTGCATGATTCCACTCATACGAGGTACCTCAAGTAGTCAACGTCATAAAAGCAGAAGGTAGAGTGGTGTTGCCAGGGTCTGCAGGGGAGGAAAATGGGGAGTTGCTGTTCAATGGGTATAAAATTCAGTTATATAAGATAAAGAAGTTCTAGAGATCCACATTGTGGTTATATTTAACAATACCGTACTATACAAAAATTTGTTAAAAGGGTTGAGCTCATGTTTGTTGTTATTGTTGTTTACTACAAAACGTGTCATTTGACTCAGTTACTATAAGTATTATGCAGATACTGAAACATGAATAACACTGTGAATCACAGAATATAGTGTAGAATAATAATAGACGTATCTCCAACACCATTATCACTTCCATAATTACTATGATGTATTACAGAAATATCTGATTCACAGTGCATTAAGGATACATAGTTTTATACATACATATAATTTAAAGTAAGTTATTGCAATGATTAAAAGGTTTATGCTACATAGAATTTTTCTAATATGCATTTTATAATTTAAACTCTTGTGTTATAATATTTGAATTTCAAATTACTACCGAGAAAAAATATAAAATTAATTTTACTTACAAAGAAATAATGATAGAAATTTGATTGAAGGCACTGAATTATGATGTCAAAAATAAGCAGTCAAATCCAAAATTATTATCATAACATTACAACTTTAGTGTGTAATTTCACCTAGATATAGCTGTTTGAAATGATATATTTGGAAAATAATGTAATAGAAAATATTTAAGTTGGAACATTGAAATGAGTAGAAGTGTCTAAATGAATTTGAAAAATGGCAACTTGGATATATTTATTTTTTATACATAAAACTGAAAGTAATATATAGTTGGAATCCATAAAATAGTGGTGATAAAAGGATAAATAATCCTTTAAAATTAAAAGCAATATATATTTATACATTCTGCAATTATCTTACTTTATAACCACAGATAATTTAATCTAAAAGGAAGTTTTCAAGAGAATACCTCTATTTTTGGACTCTAGAAAAGAAATAGAGCTGCCACTGACTATCATCTAACCTTAAATATTTAAAATTGAGGCTACTCATGCCAACTCCTAAGAAAGAAACCCATGCTTAATACATTTTGAAATGCTGTTTCTAGAATAAGACTGCTGTATTCTTATCTTTTCAAACACATTGATATCATTAATAATGGAAATGTACTCTTAGTATAATTTTCCTAAAACATCATAGTTATAGCTTCAAATGACATGTGAAGGTTAACAATGAACAGTAATATGTATTGCATTATAGTACTGATGTAATTATGTGAGAGATAATTAAGATTACATAAAATGACCCACAGCTCATATAAATTATTTGATAACAAGAGACACCTTAATAAACATTTTTATTTGTGATACTTCCTGTTAGAAGGTGGAGGAGGACAGTATAGTATCCTCCAGTCTGAAAAGGCACTTTGAGACCAAAAACTGAATAAACCACTCCACACCATTTACACAGAGTTTAATTCAGAGTGGTTTACTGACAAGGAGATCTGGTGAATGGACTATTCACGTGGTACACAACTATTCTCTGCCCAGTCTAGACCAGAACCCACAGCGTTTTTAGAACAAGGGGATCATTTTGATAAGGTCAGAGAGAAGTTACCTAAACTGACGTCTTCTGTGTGGCACTTTAGGGAGGATCAGAACGAGCATTTCTGCATCCTGGTCAGGGCATACATTAACTTCCACAGGGTCTGGAATACAGGTCATGAGAGAGGTCAGTGTGCAGGCACAAACAAGATGGAGAGCCAAAGAAAGTCTGTATTGTCATCACTCCTACACTTTTGATAGAGAAATGGCAGAAAAATAAATTATGATTGTCCCAATCACGTTAGGAAGTAAATTAGGTGGTATCAGTGTCAGAAGGAAAGATACTTATCCTAAGGTAGATGAACAAATGGAAATACATATAAATGCAAAATGCTTCATATTGAACAGGGCATAACTTGGAAGGGAGTTGACCTTCTACAATTATAAGGAAGTGTCCATTTTATACTTTATTGTAGCTTTCAAATAAGGATGTCCTTACCAGTTACAGATATGTTACATTTTTTTTTCATGAGTCAGTATTGGTAGGTTGTGTGTTTCTGAAAATGTATCCATTTCTTGAGGTTACCCAATTTGTTGGCATATAATTGTTCATAGCAGTCATGTATGATCCTTTTTATGAGGTATCAGTTTTACTGTCTCCTCTTCATTTCTCATTTTATTTGCATTGTCTTTTCCCCCCTAGTCTAGCTAATTTATTAATCTTATAAAAACATATTGTAGTTTTGTTGATTTTTTCTATTTTTTAAATTCTTTATTTCCTTTGTCTTTACAGTAATCTTTATCTTTTCTTCATTCTGTTAATTTTGTGCTAACTTTATTTTCATTTTGTAGTTACTTTAGGACTAGTAATATTTTGGGATTTGGATCAAAATTTGTATCAAAATTTTCCTTTTGGATTCTGTATGGCTGGTTTTGCTCTCACCCAGGATGCAGGAACCTATTAATTTCTGGATTTCTCACAAATGGAATTGGTCCATGTATTGATGAATGGGTGTGTCCATGAGGGGAAGAAGATTCGGGGCTTCTTATTCTGCCATCTTGCTGATGTCAAAGCCACTTACATTTTATTGGTAAGGAAAGTAAGCTTATGGACAACCAGTATACTTTACCAGCACCACACAGCTACAAAATGTCCAAGACTTAATGAAACACGAGGTTTCTCCCTGTTTTCTGTGGAGTCTCTTGTGATGTTAAGTTGGGCAGAAACATTTATTTTTTTTGCCTACTTTATATGAAGCTCTAAAATGAAATATCAATGTTAATAGTTTATTCTTTAGCCATGTGATAATAACAAATTTAATTGACCCAGATGGAATTTGAGCCCACAATTTGTAATTATCTTCATGTTCTAATAAATAGTAGTTTTTAAGTTTTGGTTTTGGGAAACAAGGCCAAGTCCTATTAACTAAGAAGCTTTCTGTCATTCTTCAAAGATACACTCATAACCAATGTTTAGTAAGATCTTTTTATTCTTTGAGCAGTAACTACAATATAAAAAATCATTCTTATTTAACATTCTTATTTAACTTTATTCATTCTTATTGGCACCTATAAAAGTTGGAAGAATGTTGCTCTGGTAAGGAAAAAGAATGATTTACTTTCTAATTTCATGTCCTTAACTTGTAAATTACACTTATGTTTTACTGTTTACTTCATTAATGACATATGTTTAATTAATTCCTTTTTTACTCTTTGTCCAAATATTTGGCATCTGTTATGACCTCTTTGCATTGCATTTCCAAGTACATGTGGTCATTAGTGCTGATGATAGAATTTTGAATTAAGTCCATGCATTTAGGTACCTACTAGGTAAGCAAAAGTGCCTCTTTACTTGAAAACAGACCCTTTTTCATAGCCTAATTAATGCTTGTGAATTTTATGGATATAGTTGTGTCTGTTTAGTTTGACAGATGCTTTATTCAAATGAGACATGTAAAAAAAAAAGAAATTAACAATGTCATGCATCAGTGAAATATGATGACCTTGATTAAATGTGACAGGCATCTTAAGGAATATTTGCATGGATCATAGGTCATGTCTAATGTTTTCTAAACTGCTGCAAATTTGTATGGAGCTCCATTAATTTTAACAGAAGTGATGTGGTTACAAATGTGAAATGGGAGATCTCCAAATATGTTAACACAAGTCAAGGATTGTCTAAGCTGCCACTCTATTGAAAATGTAGTATGTTGTTTGTGCATGTTAAAATATAAAAAGCAAATATGCCCTCTTAACCAAAAATAAACTGAAGAAAAATATTATTTTTATTTTGCTGATTATTATACTGTTTTCCCCTTTACATATGCATTTGTTTTTGAGAATATTATATATTTTAAAAATATATAGAGCATGAGAGACACCTACTGGTTTTGTAAACTATTGAATATTTTAAGCAGCTATTAAAATTCTGTCTAGTTGGCAACTTTTTGAAATGCTTCATGTTTTCAATTGCTATGCATTTAAAAAATATTTTTAATAGAGTATTTTTAGAGGAATTTTAGGTTCACAACAGTATTGAGCAGAAAGTTCCTAATCCCCATGTATCCCCTGCACTTGTCTCCCAGAGTTTTTTTTTTCCACTATCTACAATCAACCCCCACCAGAGAGATACATTTGCTACAAGTGATGAACCTTTATGGACACATCATTATCACACAAAGTCCATAGTTTGTATTATAGTTCACTCTTAGTGTTGTTCATTCTGTGAGTTTTCAGGTGTTAGTAATTTAAGAAACCCTTAAGATGCAAACAAATAAAAATACCTATTTATCCCTGTAGAATAATTTTTTTAAAATTGTGACTGTTTGAGTAATAACTTTAACCTCGATCTACTTCAGCAGGATGAATAAATTAAAATCATATGGTTTAAATTATATTCCCTACTCTTCTCTCTACCCTTTTGCCCTTTGCTTCTCCTATATTCGAAGCAAGGTATTCATTTCCTTTTTTGAGATTAATCTGTGTTTTCCATGTCATTCACTATCACCTAAATAGTAAATTTTGCTCTATATGTGCTTCAGTACACTAGTAGTAACTGCCTGAAGTATTGAGAGGAACTCTGTTTTGGCATGATAACAGTAGCTGCTTAACAAACTTCCAAATATAATAAAATATAATAATGTCTCTAAAAGAAGTAGAAGATTCTTTCTAATTAACCTACAACTCTAAACAGTTTTACCTGTTATCATTTATTCATAATCCATTCTAATTAATTCCAATGGATCCACCATATTTACAGTAGACTTTCAAAGAAACTCAAGCCACCAAATGAGAAAGAACATGGAGGATAGCATGTAGGAGATTTTTATGGGTCAATTCTGGAAGTGGTCATATCATTTCTTCTCTTAGTACATTATTGCTAGACCTGAAACCAAGAGAATTCCAAAGGACACCTGAAAAAGTAGTACTAAGGAAAAATAGAAAAGAAGTTTGGTTACAAATTAGCTGTCACTGATAGATTGAATCTGAGCTGTGCTGGAAACTATTGCAATGTGTTAATAGAGGACAGTATGGCCTGGGTTGGCTGGATAATCTGGAGCCATGTCTGTCATATTGTAATAATAAAAAGCCCCATTTTCGCTCTGAAAAGTCTCCTGGTTATATAATAAACACTATAGTGATTTTTATGTATTACATGCATGCTTTATGGGGAATGTCTGTCCAAAGCCTTTCCTGAAGCTTTAAATACTCAACCCTACTCTATTTTAACCCATGTATTTTAGACATGTGTCTCCTCCATTCTGTCCTTGACTACCACATTTCAGTAGTCTTTCTGTTTTGTTCTAAATCTAGGATTTTTTTTTTTACCCCATCAGGCTACCATCCAGACTTTCCTTGTTTTATTGCCAGATTTTTCATATATGTAGATAGTAAGCACTACTTCTTACTTCTTTGTAATTACTTTGTCTTTTAACTTTGCAAACAAAATCTGTAGCCATCATTGAATGAAATATTGCTTTAAATGAACACTGTGATTTCCAGAGTCAGTCTGCACAACGTTTGGCAGTATTGATTCTTCCTTCTACTTTGAAATCTCTTTCTTCCTCCCATAATTGTAAACTGTTTTGGCTCTATACCTACTATTCTACCTCCTTTCTTTTCTTTTTAAATTGCGCTATTACTATTCCTTTGAATCAGTATCACCTCATATTTAGCCATATCTATTCTTTAGTTAGAAATATTTTTGTTGCTACTTTTGCTCTGAGAAGTAGAATTCGTGGTTCTTGTGAGGAACTATTGTAAAAGCAATTTCATAAATTCTTTGCTGTCCTGATGTTACATAGAATTTCTGCAATCTGACAACCCTTTGTGCATAGGTCTTTGGCTTTTCTCTCTTAAAAACACAGCGGTGGGTAGTTGCCAGTTGATTATACAATCAGAGGTCAATATGAAGCAAATCAATAGACTTCCAAGAAAAAAACAAAAATAAGGAACAAAAAAGCAACATGAATAATAATAAGACAAATCTCAATAAATAGGATGCTAAGATAATAAAATGAGTATAATTAATAAAAGCAGAGGAATAATGATGTATCTTATTCTAGAAATGAATCATTTTTTTAAAAAAGAGCTGAATAGGATTGCCTAATCCTAGGATTAGGATTAGGTTGCCTAATCCTCACCCATTCTTGCTGTTTTATCTGCTTACAGAGAAACATATTTGGTCAGCTATTCCTCCATGTGACTCCAGGGAAGACAACCCCATTCTTTTTTCTAAGATGAGCATTTTGTTCTTCTACGCTACTTATTTCATTTGCTGTTTTATCAAGGTGACTTCATTCTTTACAGTCTGATTTAGTGGGGGGCTTTATAGTTCATGCTCCAGCATTATTTGGGCAACATTTTTTGCTTTGCCCCTCTCATTCTTCTGAACTTGAACTCGATTGGATGCCATTTTAAAACTATTAGGAAAAGCGGGCTTAAAATAATACAGACACCAAAGAGAAGAGTCAAACAAACAAAAAGACAAAAAAGCAAAACGATGTGAGAAAGAAATGGGAACTTGGAGGCATAATTGAGCCAATTTCTATTTGTCTAAGCTGAAAGTATCTTAGCTGATATAGAAATGGAAACGACACTTATTATGATAGATCCTAGATAATGGATACAAATGAAAAGTTAGCTATTGAACCTGAAGGTGGAGCATAGGAGTCCTCCCAAAATATAGCACAAATATATAAAGATTTGGGAAAGGTTTACTTAAAGTGTAAAAAATGTAAATACTTTATGTAACATTTTCTTATGTTAATGAGAAATAGAGAAGAAGAAGTTTCAGCACTCATGCTGCCATATTGTGTAGAATAACCTTGGTCTTATTATATTAAACTATACTTTGTAAGCAAACATGTTTTGGAAGCATTTTAACATAAACATAAATGTCCAAAGTCCATAAAAAGATTGAAGGGTCTTGGTCTTTTCATTTTATGCTTCATATTGAGTTGACTGTCTTTATTTACTTTTCTGAAAAAAATAGAGTCCTTTGAGTTTTTGAATATAATTATCATAGATTTGAGAAAATACTCCATTTCAATTATATTGGGAATTATAGAACATATTTCATTCCTAACTGTATACTTGAATACTTGTATTTTCTGTTTAGCTTTAAAAACAAATCAGATGTTTTTCTATTTGATCTTTATAAAGAATAAGATGTTTGAAAAATTCCATTGTTTTCTAATTTAGATATTTTTATTATGATTTTTATTTTTTCTTCAGATAGTTTTTAAATTTGTTTTATGGGTTTTCTTGCTGTCTTCACTTGAAGATCAATTTCTCTTAGTTTTATTTCTCTTTCTCTTTATATAAATAAAGTTTAAGGTAATTCATATTACATTATATATAGATGCTTAATACATATATACACTATGCTTAATACATTCATATATATGCTTAATGTAATTTTAGTTATTGAATCTGAATAATCGAGTTTTATAATTTCATACTTACCTAATAGTTTTTCATATATATATATATATATATATATATATATATCAATAATATTATTCCATGCAAGATCGGTCAGTATGTTGGAAGCTTCATTGAAAGGTATTTGTTAAAATAAATGCCTTTAAACATGCTTTTGGTTACTTGGAAATAAATATTTCCCAGAAGTTTTTGTTTTACTTTTCATTAAGCACAAAAGTCGTTAGGTTTTGTGTTCATTTTTAAATTGATCCATATAAAAGTTTATCTTGGGGGGGCGGCATTAGTAGTAGATGGTACTGCCTTCTCTTGTGCAGTGCAATTTATACTAGTTTCAATGCCCTTTGCAGTTTTCCAGTGTATAAAAATGTCTTATAGTTCCTACTCATGAGCACACCCACACACCCCCATGTACCCCGCCACACACAGACACACTCACACCCTAGCATATTCCCACAGGCTTGCAGATATGTTAATGGAATTACTGAATAGTTGATTGAATAAATTAATAAAACATTTGGTGATTAGGAACTACAATTTATACATTATATTTACTTATGTCTGAATATATAGCACTCACTTGATCAATAATATTTTGATTTTGATATTGCACAATTCAAACTTTTTTTCTGATTTCCTAAAGTAATTTATGTATGAAAATCTCCAAATGATGCTTTTCTTATAAAATTTGTTCCATTAGCCTATCATATTTTCTGCTTAACATTATTTCCATAAATCTATTTATTTGGGAGACCAAGAGCAAAATCCTATTTTTCTTTGACTCAGTCATATGGCTGATATTTAATTAAAAATAAAAACTGATTATAAACTAATGATTCAGAACATCCCCCTAGGGGATCAGAGAGGAAAAGCTGACATAATATGACAGATGCTTTCTTTCAACCACCAGTAACAGGAAATACATTCTAAATATGAAAGTCAATTTATTTTCAGAAAATATATTGCTAGTATAGTAAAAACAAAATTAAACAAATAATCTTTGAAAGAGGGAGACATCAGGGTTATGAATAGTAAATCACTGCTATTTGACCTGGAAAAAAAAATAAAGGAATACTATGGTTCATCAATTGTTCATTTCTGTTTGACAGTGAATTACAACAGGGGAAAAATCTGACTTCTGTGCAGTGGATGCTGCTGCATTTTAGAAGGCAGAAGGTAAACAGCAGCCTCTGTTAGCTGAGGTTTTTACATATTTCAGTCTACACAAAGTATTTCATTTAAGTGTAGATACTCGTGACTTAGTAAGATAATTTAAAAAGAAAAAGTGCCATTTATATTTCATAGGAAAATTCTTCTATATGTAATATCATTCACATTGAATGTACATGTATGTGAGTAATGTGAAAATGAGCGATAACTGAGAGAATAAAGATTTTATTATTAACAAATATTAGAATGTTGGACTTGAGGCACATTATGTCTTTATAATAGTTGCATAGTAAAGATATTTGCATAGAGGACAGAAAGCTATTAAAATCTATTCTAAAATTTGGCTGCAGAAAAACATGTTACGAGGAACAAGCTGATGGAGATCAATGGATATAAAACTATATGATATATCAGAATGAGTCTTGCATGAATCTGTGCTTTGTTGTTCAACTAGCTCAAAACTAATTTCTAGAAGATGAAATTTGTAGAAAGAGAACATATCCAATACCACTGTTTGCTCTTTTTGCTTTTTTTCTCTGCCTTCCAGCAAGAGAGTGACAGGATTTGGGCTGATAGGAATCCTGTTATACATTTTCTGGGATGTATTTTAATTTTCCTGATATAGCCATATCCTTTTCTCTTCTCCTTTCTTCCTGTTGGAATGCAGATATTGTGGTAGAGATATAGAATCCATGTTAAGGTCACAAATAATAAAACTGAGAAAAGGAAAAGAGAATCATGCAGATACAGGCCCTGATATACAGTTGATCCACAGAACTGATGGTCTTAATAATGCCTGTCATCATCTTCCAAAGTCGCGTCCCTTAATATTAGCTGCATTCCATTATCTTGAGATTGAGTCACACATGATAACCAAAACAAGGCTTATTTTTTTCTTACAGCTCATTTTTGCTAGTTGTAAGTAGATAGTATAAATGCAGAGTTGCTTGGAGAACAAACAGTAGCATAAGAAGATGGAAGGAGATAATTGAAAGAGAAATTTACCAAGGAGTGTTAGTGGGAATTTCTGGGAAGCAGAAAACGAGGCTTAGATAGAATACAGTAAGGAATAAGCACCTTATTCTGGAGTCTGACTGAATCCAAGTTTGTTTGCTGGACTTGCAGTAAAGTAAAGCCAGTCACTGATACATTTAGTATGCAGCAAGGAAAGGGTTTATTTGAGAGGAAGCCAGACAAAGAGATGGGAGGACAAGCCTCAGATCCTCCTCCCCAAAGGGTGAGAGTCAGGGCTATTTAAAGGTAAACTACAAAGGGTCTGGGTAAAGAGGAGACAAGCTACTGTCACTCAAAATCAGATAAAAGAAGTTAGTAAGTAGGGGAGGGTTGAAGTCATTATGTTGTGCTCAAAGAGAAGGTCAGTCGTCCTGACAGGTTCTGGCCAGCTTCTTGGTTAAGCCTTGAGCATGTGTAAAACAACAAAATCAGCGGTTTGTTGTCATGGTGCCACGCAAGAATGTTATCTATAAAAACGTGGTGGCAAGGCACATTCTGAGAACAAGCAGATTTGAGTAAAAAGTTGCAGTTGTATTTATTAGTCTTATTACTGGTTTCAGAAGTGCATGCTGCATTCTCTTGCCACTACTCAGCACTAGTTTGACAACTCATAAAAGATGCAGTGTGTGTGTGGAATGCCTGGCTGGCTCAGTCTGTAGAGACTATGGCTCTTGATCTTGGGGTTATGAGTTCATTGGGTTTGGAGACAGAGCAAGTTTACTGTGATTATAGGTGTTAGTTTCCAACTAGATTGTTTATTCATTTCTTTATACTCATTCCACAAAAAGGCAGGTATTTATTTGGTGATATGACTACTTAGCAAACAACTGTGGTACCAACAGAACAGACTCATTCATCAGCGCATAACAGATATTATCCAGAGATACTAGAAACACATTAGGCCAGGGCTTCTTAAATATAACTGCATACAAACTAACCAAAGTTTGGTTAAATTATAAGTCTGGGTAGGGCCCGAGATTTTGCATTTCTAAGATGTTCCCAGGTGACACAGATAATGATGCTGGATTACAGACCACACTTCTTTAAAAAATTAATTCCAGTATAGTTAACATACAATGTTATATTAGTTTTTGTTGTACAATACAGTGATTCAGCAGTTCTATGCATTACTCATCGTGTTACAGACCATACTTCGAATAAAAAGCTTTAGACAGCAGGCAAAGAAAACAATTTCAGTGATATAGTATTACTGATATTATGACTTAATTCATAATTTTAGAAGGGTAAAGTCTTGAGAAATCATGCATATTTCACAAACGTATTGGGAATTTCCTATATTTGATATTTACAATAGCTTATTATGTTCTATAACACTAAGGTCTCCTTTCCTTTCTGAATCATATCTATACAGTGATTTTTATCCATTCACTTTAGGCTGAGAAGATGGAATTAAAAATTGTTCTTTATTCTGTTTTCATTGAGACATCCTAAATATATTTAGCTTCTCTGAGATCTAATGTGCCTCTGTACTATTATACAATCTTTATCTTAAAAAAAGAGGCCAGGAAAATTTGCAGGAGAAAGCAGGACACCATAAGACTAAAGTTGGTTTATTCCTTAGAGATCAATTTTATAAATTTAAACAAGAGAAAGGAATAAAAGGAAGACATTTTCTGCTTTATATTGTGTTTTATGATATGGCAGGCTTTGCGAGCTTGCTACTTTCTAATAATGTTTACTAGAATTGAATGGGACCCACTCATCAGAATATTATACAAAATACATGCCAAAGTAATAAGTAAAAGCTATACTTGGACAGTAGTACTACCCATAACCTCAGAGATTAAAAGGAATAAAAGTCACTTCATGAAGAATAGAATCTGTGACCAGGTCATGCCCAGGAAAATAGACCAAGAGTGAATTATCTTATAAACCGAAGTTTGGAGCAAGCACGATTTTTTTGTTTTTAATTGGGACATTTGAAATTATCTAACTGATTATTTTTAATGTAATTGTAACCAGCTGGTTTTGACATGAGGTGTGTAAGCAGAAAACCAGTATTCTTTCACTTCTCCCTTAGATTTGTTCTGTTAATGAATTTTTTCCTGCTTCTTGTATGAAATCTTGAGTTGGTACTCTTACTGCTTTTCAGGTAATAGAAAAATAATTTTATCCCAATAAAGCATCAATAGAAAAATCTCAGTGTTTTCCATTAAAGATTCTCCATTCTAGTAGTTAAGGGGAACCTCATGTTTGAAAATCTTCAGTAACAGAGGAGTTAAGGGGAACCTGTTTATCTTATTTTCTATTCTGTACTGTATAGTCCTTTTTTTTTTTTTTCATATATCATTTTGAGTTTTACCAGACCCAAGGAAAATGGAGGAAGGATAAAAGATAAGAAAGATCTTATTTAGTTTAACTCAATTAAAATCTGAACTTGATTACCTTTGATATGGAGGATATTCAGTTTTGGCTTTTTCTCTTTATGGGGTAATTTGTATGTCATTTAAAAATTTCATACCTGAATCCTACATCTGTATTTTCCTACAACAGCTGATGCCGTCTCAAACTGCTTGATTTCACTTCCACTTAGCCTCTGGTCTTCTACTTTTTCATCTGTTTGTTGGATTCCATATCTACCTCTTAATAACTCACCTGAGGAGAGACTTTTTTTAACAGAATTCCAGGCTAGCTCTATTCAGCAGGGCCTGTATATGGTTCTCTGGAAACTTTTAAGCCTGCCTACCATAGTTATAAGTGCAGCTCCTATCAGTTTGTTTGCTTTCCCACCAGCCAAAGCCATCTTATTTCTAGATTAGTTTTGGAAAGTAACCAAAACATCTGTTCCAATTCCTGTGACACTCACACTCATGAGGTTCAGAACAGGCAGTTTAAGTAATTCTTTTGAGAACCCTTCACTCATTTGCTTAGAGTGAGGACCAAATATTTTCTTCTACCCCTCTATGTGGGCCCCCTTAAAGGCAAAGGGCTAAAATGGAGATGAAAAGGATTCACTCTGCTTCAAGGCAAAGGCAGATCTTGCTGAGGTTGGATGTGTATCAGTAAGTGCTGGCAGTTTTCTTAGTTCTATTTCTTCTGGATAACTTGGAATCCCTACCCTCCAAGATATACAGAGGAAGGAAGTGATTCTGAGATTGTGCATGTTCAATCAACTCATATCTCTCCATTTGGGAGGGGGAGTAGAAAATACACACCAGAATGAAAAAAGGTAGAGACTGACTGCTCAAGAGGTTTAATTATGAAAGGGAGGGCTACAGTGAAGTGGTAGGTAGCAGACTTGGTTGTGATGATCAGTACATTATGCAGTATAAGATACAGTGATGCACATTTGGACATGGAGAAGGTAAAAATAGTTACAACCAACACATCCTCTGCACCTCTTTCATGTTGAGCAAGGAAGCTGACTCTGGTGGTCTGTTATTGTTCTTTAACTAAAATAGCAAGTTGTTACTTTGGCAATGTATTATACTATCTGTTAAAGTACTTTATTTTTTGTAAGAGAATTGGCTTGATGGATAGAGACGAGCTTTTCTTATTGAGATGTTCACTTTTGTGACAACTTTAAAATACATTTTTATCATTTTGTGTTTCTCAAGTTCAATCTCTGTGGGAAGCAATCTATTATAAGGCAGATTTGTTCAACAGGTCCTGCAGAGTTTCACAAATTCCTTCCCTCCAGGGTTGTTATTTTTGGTGATAGGAAACATAAAGAAAATCTTTAAATAAAAGTAAGAAATAGATATAAAACATACACATGAAAAAAAACAAAATATGTCTTGATTTTATATATTTATAAAAATAGAGGTCAGCCCCAAAGAAAACTCACCCGTTAATTACCAAAATTTAGACTTAGCTTGATCAAAATTAATATTTAAAAGGCATATAATGTTTTTGCATTTTAGATAACATCTCTCCATTAGACAATTAAATGGCAGTATTTCTTTCAAAAGTATTTGTATTTCTTTAAATTATTTTTAATAAGAATCATCATACCAAGTCCATAGGAGAATACAATGTTAGTATACTAAGGTCATTCCCAAACCACACTCCTTTTAAAAAAGAATTCTAAATAAACCTCAATTTCCTCATAGGCATTATTGAACGAATCAACTTTATGGATAAACGGAATATATGAATGCATATATAACAGAATAGATATGAAGTCAAATAACCAATAAAAGTTTTCATCATATATTATAAACAGTCTGAACTTCAGTATCTTGTGTTGAATCTTTAAAAGTATACCACATTTCAGTTTAATAAACAAATTGTTTAAAGAAAGAGTTTGTTTTGGTTGTGTAGGGACTCTGGTCAAAATGCCTGGGTTCAAAGCCCAACCTTGTCACTTACCAGAAATGAGACTTGACGCAAATAACTTTGCTTTTTTGTGCCACAGTTTAGTTTTGTCACGTATAGCATTAGTAGAAATAGTAGTACCTATCTTACGGGATTTTTGTGAGAGTTCACTTTCCTAGTCCATATGAGCTTCAAACAGCATATGGCAAACAGTAGGCAGGTTATAAATGATTACTATTAATTTCATTAGCATCTTCTTTGAGAAAACAAGATTACATCTTGGGAAAGATTCTTACCATTGTATCATGGAAAGATACTTCATTTCTGATGCTCAGAACTACACATAAGTCATATTTTTTGCCACAGATAGTTCTTTCTTCTGTTAATCTCTATACTACTAATTAAGCCCTTACCACTTTTCTAATCCTTCTTCCTGCTTCATTGAGAATACCAGTCTCAGGGCTCCTGGGTGGCTCAGTTGGTTAAGTGTCTGACTCTTAATTTTGGTTCAGGTCATGATCTCACAGTTCATGGGTTCAAGCCCCACATTGGACTCTGCTGACGGCTCAGAGCCTGGAGCTTGCTTAGGATTCTGTGTCTCCTTCTCTTTCTGTCCCTCCTCCACTTGTGCTCTCTCTCTCTCTCTTGCTCTCTCTTGCTTTCCCAAAATAAAGGAATAAACTTAAAAAAAAGAATACTAGTCTCTATCTAAATTTTGTTCAGTTTTAGGGAATGGGATATCTTATTGTTGAAAAGGTCACCTACAACCTGGATGACATTTCCACAAACTATTTCCTGGTCTGTGCTCCTCAGTCATTTGTCTTGTCTATTTTCTATGTTCTTATACTGTTTTGCTCATTCCCCTTCTATCTTTCACCCATGCACATAAAGTATGATCATTCTCAACTACCCCCTCTGAACTTTCCTTAATCCTCCATCACCTTTCAACTGTCAAGTCTTTTATCTCCTGCTTCTAGCCTTGTTTCTAAAGATTGTTTTGTATATTGCACTCTCCACTGGCTCATTTCCAATTCTTGTATTCATCTCTGGTCTTTCTCTGGAGGAATTCCCATTAATAGCTGCTGCGACTTCCACATAGCTATTTGTAATCAGCAAGTATCAGCTTTTCTTATTGTGCATCACCACCAAATTGCAAAATGTGACACACCTTATTCCTGCACCTCCACTCTCTGAATTTCATCACGTACCTCTGGTTCTTATACATTTGTGCATAATAATTCTATGATGTCTCATTTATTGGCTGTTACTGCCTTTTACATCACTTAAATGTTGGTCTTTCTTAGGGTTCTGGCACAAACACTACTTTTCTTCACTCTATCCTGCAGGACGAAATTCATTTCCTTGAGTTTTCCCTACCAATTCCATATATTTGTATTTTTATAATCAACATAACATTTATGTACAATAAAATGCATAGATTTAATATATATTGTTCAATGAGATGTGACACTGTAACCTAAAAAAAATATAAAATACTTTATCCTAGAGAGTTACCTGTGATACCTTTAAATGTATTATATATTGAAATATTGAATTTGGTTTTAAATACTTCAACTGAATAAAAATAAACACAAAAGATATCAAAATTTGTGGAATTGGCTAAATCAGTGTTTAGATAGATATTTTTTAGCTTTAAATACTTATAACAGAAAAGAAGAATGGTCTCAAATCAAAACTGTAATATCCCTCATACAAAAAAACAAAAAGCAAATTAAACCCAGAGCAACCAGAAGAAGAAAATAATAAAGAATAACAATCAGTGAAACTCAAAACAAAATAATGAAGACCAATTAACCCAAATGTTAGTGCTTTGATCATAAGAATAAAATTGATAAAACTTTAGCTACACTTATAAGATATAGAAAAATTGATAAATTTTTTAGCCGCAATGGTGAGAGAAGACAGAAGGAGAAATTACCATTATTAGGAATGAAAGAATATTAATTTGGATTCTGTAGATATCAAGAGGAATGTAAAAGAATATTATATGACTTCATGCCAATAAATTTGCTCTTAGATGAAATGAATAAATTCCTTGAAAGACACAAACTACTGAAGGTTACTTGAGAAAAAATTAAGTAACTGAACTTTATACATATTAATATATTAAAAAATTTAATTGAAAAAAATCTTCACGTACATACATGTGCACATAGATGCACAGCCACAAACATGCATACACGCAAACCGTTAGACCCAGATGCCTTCACTGATGAAATCTCCCAAACACTTAGAACAGAAGTTATGCAAATTATACCCAAACTTTCTAGAAAATAGAAGGGAAAGAAACATTACCCAATTTATCATATGTACTATTACCCTTTTCCTTTCTAGTCTTCAGATTTTGTAATTTCTAATGATATATCTTCGAGTTCACTGATTATTATTTTGCTATTTCTAATCTGCTGCTGAAAATTCAACAGCATTTTTATTTCAGTAAATGTTTCAGCTCTAGGATTTACTTTTAAAAGGTAGTTTTTAAATTTCTGTTAGGTATCTACTTTTTCTTTCACTGATAGTATATTATCCCTTAAGTCTTTGAAAATATTTTCATTTACTGTGTAAATTTAGCTGCTTTAAAGTCATCATCTGTTTAATCCATTTCCTTAACCCACTGTGAATCCATTTCTACTGACAGATCTTTTCTGGAGTTTGGGTCACACTTTTCTGGGTCATTGCAGGTCTAGCAGTATTTGGTGGAAAACAGGATCTTACAAACAGTAATTTGTAGCAAGTCTATATCCTGTCATGTTCTGTGAATTATTATCTTTTATTTCGGGTAACGTGAATAAGTTGCAAACTTTACCTCCCCCATAGGTATGCAATTTCTATCTCTTCTTTAATATTATACCTTCCTGTATTATTTATATTTATTTGCATTTATTTATATTTTTTGGTCTAGCCCTTGGATATTTCCCTTATGACTGAAATAATTGCTACTCAGCTGAAGATCTAGAGATTAGACTTACCCTATATGTGATTTCCTTGCTTCTGAGATTGCCCCTTATTTTCAGATGCTCGCTTTCCTTCAGAATCTGCACTCCATACTCCAAAGCCATTAAGTGTCACATTTCTGCCACCTGAGCTGTGAACCTTTGATGATACAGTCGGTTAAGGGATGTACCAATCTAACAGACTGGCTCTAACTTTCAAGAATAGAACTCTCTTTGGTCCCTGTCTGTCTGTCTCTGTCTCTCTCTGTCTCTCTCTGTCTCTCTCTCTCTCTCTCTCTCTCTCTTTTTTAACCAAGGAGACAGGGATGCCCCTCAGGCATGCATAATTTAGCTTTCAATCAGATATTTTGGGAAGATTGTACTCTAATTTGGTTTTCGCTGTTTCTGGGATTCTCTCACAGACAGGATTTCTGCACAGCCTTTCATACAGCTTTCCAAACCCTCCTTCTGACCTGTAATATCTTTAGTAGGTAAGCTGTGGCTTTTCCTACAACTATTTTTGTTTTGTTTGGAGATTAAATGGTGCTCCCAAGCTAGTAAGCCACAAATTCTCAATAAATACTACATGTAGTTGCAATTGTTTTTACCAATTACACTATCACCCAGGTTCTCTGTACTCTAGGCACTGTCTAATCTCTAACTTCCCCTCTACCCATTTTTTTATATTTGTTTTTGTGGGATCACATTATTTCTTTATCTCCTTTGGCATTACCAAATTTTTTTTTAATTTCCAAACCATGTTTTTATATCTTTGTTAAGACATATGGACATAAACTCATATATTTAAAGTTTACTTCTTAATGAGTTGTGTCATATGTGTATACCCAGAAAAAGTATCACCATAATCAAACTAATTAACATAAATATCACCTCAAAGTTTCTTTGTGATCCTTTTAAATATCCTCACTCCTCACCTCCTGCCTTGTTCTCCTATCCCAGACAACCACTGTTCTGATTCCAGTCACTAGAGATAAGTTTGTATTTTCTGGAATTTTATTAAAATCTAATCATTCAATATGTACTCTTACCTGGCTTCTTTCACTCATCATATTTATTTTGTGGTATGCCCATATGGCTATATGTGTCACTAGTCTACTTTTTATTGCAGATTGGCTCTACGTTTTATGAATATACCATTATTTATCCATTTACCTGTTGTGTGATATGGTTTGTTTCCACTTTTGTGTTGGGTTAACAACTAAATCTTCTATGAGCATTTCACACAAGTAGTTGTGGGTTTTTATTTTGTTTTGTTTAATGAACATATGCTTTAATTTAACTTGGGTAAATACTTAGGAGTGAAATGGCTGGGTCATGTGGTATGTTTAATATGGTAATAATCACCAAATTCTTTTTCAAAGTGATTATGCCATCTTGAAATCCTCAGTGCAGCGGATAAGAGTACCAGTTGCTCCATATCCTTCCCAATATTCCTTGTATTTATCTTGGTTAATTGGTGGTGATTGTTTCATAGCCGTATATACATCAAATTTTATCAAAATGTACATATTAAAATTGATTTTAATATTATAATCAATAAAATGTGATAACTACTCTTTTTTTCTATTAGCAGTTCTTTCATTTTTTTCAAATATAAATGTGCATTTATTAAATATCTTCAATGTGTATATGGTTTTTTTCTCAGCCTCTATTTTCAATATTTGTTTTAGCTTACACCAGATTTTAAAGTGTTGACCTTATCTGGTCTGTACTGTATTTGATTTTTTTTTTTACTATAATAACATTGCATATATAATTGGGACAAAAGGGAGTATTTCAGAATGACACAAGCCTTTAATCTCTAACTCAGATCTCCTTCTGTGCTGTGCCACACTTCTGATTAACAAATCATTTATAGGTATGGTGAGATTTTTCTTTATCTTTTTTTTTTTTTTTTGGCTTTGTGGCATCTGAACAGAGCCTAGGGGTTGCCACAGCTCCTAGATAGTTTGCTTCCAGCCTCTACTTGCATTTTGTGTTGCTACTCAGTAGGTTGCCTGAATGACAAACAGCATATCCTGCAATCCCCACAGGCAGCCAGACAACAAAACTGATGAATAGCAACTAATGCTTTCTACTTGGCTTTTAAATACAAAGTGTAGCCATTTGAACATCTATCTTAGCAACCAGCTGGAGAATGTGGCACTGCCCATAGTAGACAATGGGACTTTTATTCCAAGTGCCCAAGAAACTAATACAATACCCAAGATACAGAATTTGGAAGCAGTGGAGCGAGGTTAGACACCTGGCAGGTGAATTGCAAGCATCAGTATAGATACCGTCTAACTTATATGGGCTGTTTCTCTTCATTTGTAATTGATGTACTTTTAGTGGCATCCAAACTGCAGCATGAGATCCTAGCCAATATATATGTATTCTAAAAATTAGAGCTTTACCATTGTTTTCAAATGTTTCATATTATGGACCTTATAATTATTATAAGAAATACCAATATTAAATATTCCAGTGAAAGAAAAGAATGAACTATAGGAGTCTTTGAATATAAATTGTATCACATGCATTAGAATGGCTGTAAAGAGGGTTTTAAACCTTTTATAACCTATTATAAAACTAAAAAATTCTCATCAGTGGTGATTTTCAAGGTATTCAAGAGACTATTAACAAAAATTCTAGAAAAAAACAATTGTGTGAATCTAATTCAACCTTAATACGTGATATAAAATTATGTTAATGGCAGCAAATATGTTCATTATAAATTTGAGAAAGTTTTATTTGGACATTTATACAAATTGCATATTACTAGCTATACTAACACCTTACATTTATTGTAGTTACATAGTATGGATAGAATTTAATTATTTTACTTGCCAAGTTCATATAGATTCCCCCACACTCTCTGTAATTTATTAGAGTGTGCAATACCTGTAACATCATTTCATAGAAATGCAATATTGTGAAATTTGGAGAGTACTATCCAAGCAAATGTAATAGCAAATGATATCTAGTGATTATCCATTGTTTCCAGCCCCCTGTGTAAAGATGATTATCTTCTGAATGTTCTCCTTAGCAGGTATTACTCACTTAAAAAATTAGGACCCCTGATTGAAAAGCTGTGTCCATTGCTAGTACCTTATAAGAATTATAAGATGATCTATCTAGAAAAGTAGGGAGGTGATATGAAATTTTGAGTTACTTTCCTCCACTCTGAAATTGTGGGAAGTTCAATCAAATTAATTTCTAGCTTTTTTCCCCTTAGCCTTGGACACGTATTATAACCAGATATGAAGATAGATTTCTAAAACAGCAATAAAGAAGGAATTTTCAGGTATTAATATTTTTTTGCTCCTTAAAAGTACACATGCATATAAAAAAGGGAGCATATTTACATACATCTGGATGAGCTGCTATATTCATCTTTTAGTTCCATTTTCCTTCCCCATCTCTGTAAGGGGTTAATTCCATCCCTCCAGTTACTCAAACCAAGATACTTGGTATCATAATGATTCATCTCTTTCTCTTACACTTACTATGCAACTTATCAGAAAATGCCAATGTCTCCTCCTTTGGGATATATCCAAAATCATACTTGTCTACTCCACTGCTAGCATCCAGCTCTTGTACATTATTATCTTTCTCTTGGATTACTGGATTTACTGAAATAATTTCCTACTAGGTCTTCCTAGTTATTTTCCTTGTTTCCCTACAGTCCATTCTTTAAAAAAAAACAACAAAACAAAACAAAAAGACTAAGGTGTTTATCCATAAATTTAAGTCATATATCATTCCTTGCTTGAAATCCCAGTGTCTTCATTTACTTAAAAGAATAGCAAAGTCCTAATAATCATCTTCAAGAACCAGGAATGATATGTCTCTTAATTAGTCAGGGTTCTCCAGAAAAATAGAATGGATAGGATATATTAGAAAGATATTTATTATAAGGAATTGGCTCATGCAGTTCTGAAGTCTGGGAGGTCCTATGATGTGCTGTCTCCTGGAGACCCAAGAAAGAGGGTGGTATAATTTGGTCAGAGTCTGGAAGCCTGAGAACGAGGCTAGCTGATGGTATAGATTCCAGTCCACAGTAAAGGCCTCAGAACCAAGAGCACTGAGGGCAGGAGGAGACTGATGTCCCACCTCAAGCAATCAAGCAGGAGGGGCAGAATTCTTCCTCCTTCTGTCTTTTGGTCTATTTAGGTTCTCAACCTACATGGATGATGCCCATGTAACTGAGGAGGGCAAATAAATCTGTTTACGTAGTAGTCCACTAATCCAAAAGCTAACTTCATCTGGAAATATACTCACAGACACACCCAGAACTAATGTTTAGCCAAAAATCTGGGAACCTTGTGATCCAATCAAGTTGACATATTAACCATCACAATTCCCCCATTAACTCTGTAACATCTTAATTAACGTGTGATTTTGTTCACAGTGTTTCAACTGTTTAATTGAACAGTTCAATTTCAACAGTTCAGTTGAACTGTGTTCAAATTTTTTTATTTCAAAAAAATAAAGTTTATTTATTTTGAA
The DNA here is from genome assembly GCF_027475565.1 of Acinonyx jubatus. NCBI lineage: Eukaryota > Metazoa > Chordata > Mammalia > Carnivora > Felidae > Acinonyx > Acinonyx jubatus. The sequence goes on from NC_069394.1 coordinate 27,394,538, forward strand.
AGTGGGGTGAGGGGCAGAGAGAGAGGGAGGGAGGGAGAATCCCAAGCAGGCTTTGTGCTGTCGGTGCAGAGCCCAACATGGACCTTGAACTCATGAACCCATGAGATCAGAACATAGCCGAAATAAAGAATTGGATGGTTAACTGACTGAGCCACCCAGGCGCCCCCACAGTGTTTCAGCTTCTCTGTTTTATTGACATTTCCTGAAAATACAAATAACAACATTAGAGATTTTGCTTATTTCTCTTTGCCTAGTATATTCTTTTCCTAGATATCCACTTAGCTTACAATCTCATCTTTTTCAAATCTTTTTTAAATGTCACCTTCTTACTGAGACATACTTAATAATCTTAACAAGACTCAAACATTTCAATTATTTGTGATTAAAAATATAATTTATTTTACAGATATATTCACTGTTTAACGTCTGTTTCTTCCACTAGGGATTAAGTACCATGAAAAGAGGAAATTTATTTAGTGTTTTTCTGAATCCCAAGCACATAAAAAGGCCTCTACTATAGAATAACTATTCATAAGTTTCTATTGAGTGGATGAATAAATGTATGCATGAATGATGCCTTTTGGAAGGAAAACTGTCTTTCCAGGTCATTTAGTGATTTACCCAATGGTGTGCCAAATTAGACTTCATCTAAGAATCAGAAATGAAATATGGAGGTAGAGTTTCTGCAGTAGGTATCTGGAATAGTAGAATGAATTTATCTTCTGTGAATTCAGTTTTGTCTGTAGAAACATGATTGGAAATAAAATTTTACATATATTTTAGTCTTAAAAACAAAACCTTAGCAGTGTTTAGAGGAGAATGAATGATCTTGATCATATATTCTGATTTAACACATGATTTGAGTAAACCCGAGAACCCCTAACAGAAGAGCATTAAAGGAAAAGCTTTCTACCATTAATTCAGTTTAATTTCTTTCTAATCAATGAAAGATACCTTGCTAAATATAACAGTCATTTTGAGGTTAATTATTCAAAGTTATTAATTCCCTGTAAGTGAACAATATTTAGACAGAGGTAGACTTGTAAAGCTATAAATCTTATTTTACTAGAGACAGTTTTATAAGATGAGTTATTAGGATAAGCAATTAAATTTAATGGGACTACTTCAGTACTTGCTTCTATTCACATTCATCTCTGATATTGTAACTATTTTTGTCAGCAATGTTAGGTCCCTGTGAAACTGGTGTTGTCAAAATGGGCTCTTTAGAGGAACTGGGGATTCCTTCCATAGTTGCTGTTTCCACAGTTTTAGTCACTTCCTTGCTGTAATTCTTCTGTCATAGAAAATTGAAGACTCTTAGACATTTGATGTCTTTGCATTTATGGGAGGCAAAGACAAAACAAAACTCCAGCAACTTCTCAGTTCATTATCTCCTTAAATTGCATTGTATCTCATTTCTTTTAACCATGGGCAAATTACAACCTGAATAGGACATAGAGACCTAAGACTTTTACCTAATGGTATTGAGTAAGAATTGATGAAAGGGAGTGTTATACATGTAATCACTTAAGATATACTTAACTAGAGTTATGCATTATTATTTACTATTCAGCAATAAAGAGACCTAGAGAGATTGTGTAAATTAGTAATCAGAAGATGGGCGAGTCAATATTTAATCTTACTCCAGATTGAGGGATTCCTGCCTTCTAGATAGCATTATCTGCCATGCTTGGAAAATGAAAGAATGTGTGATCTAACCATACTATCATCTCAACCTTGTCTTTCTATATGAAGCTTATATTTTCATTTTGTCTAATCACAAGTCAAGTTCATAGAAAAAAGTAAGAACTTCATCTTTAATAATTTCAAGGCTGTTAATGAGCCATAGGTTTTTAATAAATTTGAAAAACTTTATTGTTGAGACCAAGTTACATATTTTAATTTAACCAAATTAATTGAAGTAGCAGTGTTGAAACTTCTGAAATCTATGATTAATTAAAAATTGAGGCAGATGAGAGCGTGTCCATGGATAAATACATTAATATGTTATGAAAATAATTATTTTATAAGATTAACTGGAATTCTTAATTTGTGCATTCTGGGATGTAATACTCATGGACAAGCTATTCTCCAGTTAATTTTGTGTAGAAGAAGTAATTCATACATACTTAAACTATACCCAGAAATTTTCTATGATTGTAACTAGGGTATTCATTATCCCCTTTACAAATTAAAGCCATGCCAATATGAAAATGCTAATAAATTTTGGTAGAGCTAGAAAACAATGAGGGAAGGATTTGTTAATTCTCCAACTTTACTTGTGTATTTCTGCATTCTGAAAGAATTTTAGCCAGTCCCTTGCAGAACTCCAAAGCAATACTGTCCATTAGAGCAATTCCATGATGTGATGAATAACCAAATTTAGTACCTTCATTCAGTCATTGAATGGGAGCATCCTGGAAATAGTGTCACTGTGGCATGAGCATTAATGGCAGATTTTAGTGGTGCAGCAGCATAAGGCCATCAGCTAACTATGTTACTGTTACAGCAGTTTCCCTTTTAAATGGAATCTGAGTGACATATATCCATGGTTTCCATAGTTCACCTCTTGAATGTAACAAATTCACTTCTTCATTTATATTTGTACAGCAGTTCTTTCATGGCCTCTATGTGAAACTTAGAAGGAGTTTAGTTGGATAAATTACACCCCCACCACTGCAGTTTGTCTCAGGGCCATAATTGCTATTCCTTTCCCTCCATTATCTATTCTAACTTTTCCTCTTCCTCATTTTTATCTCTGTGGTTTTGTTGATCTGGGACTATGATCCAAATGTTTGTTCCTATAGTGTGTGACACCTTGGTGATGCAAATCTCATAGGGAAGGGGGTTGCTGCACATGCTCATTGACATTCACAATTTGGCAAGGTAATATCAATTACTATTGAAGTAGGATCTCACCAGTATTTGTCTGTGCTCCCATTGTGTAAAAAAGAATCCCACTTTTATGTTTATCTGGATAAAATATTTCTATCAGAATAATCATTCTGTTTCTCCCTTGCTGGTCTCTGGAAACCAAGTGATAAAAATGACCAGATCACAGCTGTAGTGGTAGTTCATTTGAACCCTACTATATTCTGGAAAGAGTGCCCCCTGCCTTGGGACCAGATCCTCTCTGTAGAGCATATAGGGTTGAGGGATTGGATACACACAGTCTCCCAATGGGTCATTGGATCTAATGGCAACTAGGGACATTTATTGCTTCCACACGTTGGTTCCTGGACCATGTGTTCTACCTCCTTTGATCTTGAATTATCATCTATATGTCGATGCCATGTTATTGTACCCTATCTGCAATTTAAGACACCCAGTTAATCTTTTGTGAGCCTTCTAGGTGTCCCATGATGTTACAAAGTCATTCAATTTATGTGGTTATGTTTCTGAATACAGCGATATTCCCAATATTCCACTTGTATTCAACTGAGGGAAGTTGTAGCCTACTCATCCTTTAGTGAAATGTAGGGTTAGGGAGGTAGACTACATGCTCAGAGCATGTAAATGCAGCAGAGCCAAAGGAGGAAGCTGGCCTTTAGTAAAGTAGAGAAAAAAGATATGATAACTGGAAAATGCTGTTGAAAATTGTTAAATGTGTTGTTTTGTCTTGTTTCATTTTCTACAGTCAACTTTTTATATAGCAAATATGACTATGTTATTCCACTGTTAAAACCATCCAGTGCCTTCTGCTGCCTCCAGTCTACCTGTCCATAATATTTGCTATGCCAGGCATCATTGTGTCAGTTGGATACGATGCGATGTTTCAGAGTCTTTGTTGGTGAAAGACCCTGCATTACTGTGCCGGTGTTTACTTCTCCAATTTCAAACTTTTTCTCCCAGCCATTCTGAAACAACTATAGATCTTCAACTCACAGTCCTCTGCTCAGAAATTTCAAGGGGTTTAAAGTCAGAAGAACCAATTCTATTCCTTCCGCTACTAATTTGCAAGTGGTTTTTCTTGACCCTAACTTTCCTCCTCTCAGTATTGGAAAATTTTTACCTACCTTCTAGGCAGTGCCCCATACCAATTCCAGTTGTTTTATTTTTTTTAAAGTAACTTACAATATGTGCTCAAGCAAAGAACTACAATTTAGATAATGCTATTTTAAAAGGCAATTTTTAACTTTTTTGCTACATTTCAAGTATTAGTAAATCTTTAAATCTTCATATATTGATATAATTTGTTTCATATGTGCATATATATGTGAATGTATTCTGAGAAAGTATTAACCACTGCACATTTGATATAAGCAAGTATTTTGAATTGCAAAATTGTTTTGAGGCAATCTGGAATCTGGGAAGTTGTGGAACTCTGTAAAGATGATCAAGCATTTTATTATTTCTAAATATATTGCAGGAATAAGTGAAGCAGCAATTGGATAAGTGCAGATCCTTCTGAATGATTGCTGTAAGAAAAAAAAAACAGTTATGGAAGTGACTGACAATTTCTTATATAGGATCAATTATTTATTTACTTGTTTTTAAATACTTATTTTGAGAGAGAGAGAGAGAGACATAGAGAGACAGACAGAGAATGCAAGCAGGGGAGAGGCAAAGAGAGAGAGAAAGAGGGAGAGAGAGAGAAAGAGAAGATCCCAAGCAGGCTCTGCACTGTAAGAATGGAGACCAATGCGGGGCTCCATCTCACAAACCATGAGATCATGACCTGAGTCAAAATCAAGAGTCAGATGCTTAGCCAACTGAGCTACCCAGGTGCCCCTACAATCAATTATTTAAAATATAAGTTGGAAGAGTATTAAATTACAAGCATATTAATATGCCTTAATTACCTATTTTACTGTTTAAATCTCTTAGATTCACATATGCATGCCAGTATATAAATATGAATTAATCCTTCTGTAGTTGAGAATTTTCTGTTCTATAGCTATAAGTCTTGGTCAAAAGGGCAGAGAGGCTATTTTCAGTAAATGGAAACTTTCAGAATCTTTTGAATCACACTAAGTAAATAAGTGTCTACCCTGTTCCTATATTCTAAGAAGCATAGCAGGGAAAGGTACCCTTTTATTAGAGTCACATGTTCTTGTTAGAAGCTCTGTACTATAAGCAAATAATAACTGAGTTCCTGTGGGCTTAAATGCCAAAGGCAGATGGATGTATTATACCTCTGGAATTCTGATAAGCTTTAATCATTTTAGTATTAGAGAAGAGAAGCACTGGTAATATTACTCTAAATACATAATTTTAGTAAAACCGGGATTATGGAAAATAAAATAAGCATCTTAATTATTATAGATAACTGAAGCATTTTACATAGTGAGAAAATAAAACAAAAAATATTCCAAGTAATTCACAAGGTTTAGAAGCAATGTAAAATATATGAAATCCTTATTACTAATATGGATTAGGTTAATTCATATCTTTTCTTAACATTACATTTTGATTACCAGCTTCTAAGTATAAAATGTCAAAAGAGAGGTGATTGGTAATTCAATTGATTAAGTTTTAAAATATTTATAATATTTAAAATATGTATATCTTGGTTAATAGTATTGCACCTAGCGTGCTGTTGTTACATCATCAGTTTTAATGGATATAGGAATTATGTAATAAATGTACTAAAGCATTTTTTTTAAATCCCATATCAAACTGCATTTGAATGCCTTCCCAGGGCTTTAGTCATAATAATAAATTAATGGCATTACTGTCACTCTCCTGGCAACAAATCATCAAAGAATGGCTGAGATATAGAGAAAAAGTGTTTATTCAAACACACAACTTCAATAATTCAAGAGGAGTGTAGCCAATTACCAATAAGCAAATTGGTTTTTGTAGACACATTCTTTGTCAAGCTTTCTCCAGTGTGAAAATTCTAACCAAAGATATCACATGTAAATATGCACACATAGCACCATTCTGAAATCAATTCCATAGCATTTCGAGACAGAGGATTTCAAGCAATCTCTGCTACGTGAAAGCAGGAACTAAATTCCTATCCCTCATACATTTGAAAATGTCTTTTATTTTTAGTTACACAATAGTCCATGCAAGTTTCTGAAACTTCAGAACTCAGTGAGCAGTAACATTTAACCTTTAAATTAAATTACCATTGAATTACATTCATATTAAGACTGCCTTGTGTGTGTGTAAGAGTAGATACATAGAATTATGATTGGAAAGAATATAAAATACTCAAAAGAACAAGACTTAAAAAAAGAATTTGTGAAGATAAATTAAAAAGAGTGGTATTATCTTTATCTACATCCAGATCACAATGTAGATTTAGATACACAGATTTGTAGAGATACAGAGATGTGGAATCGGTGTCTCATTATTGAGCATTATGTATTTTCTCCTTTCCATTTTTTTTAAAAAGGCTTGCACTAAAGAAACCATCTATCATTAGTAACACTTCCTAAAGAAATGCTTAAAATTAGTGTATAGTTTTTCGTTCTAGAATTCTATGTCATGTCTGCTAATAATACATTCTAATTTGAATATCAATTTTAATATTCTTAAATTTTTTCTAGTGTGAGTGTAATAAAGGCTTGGACTTTTTTTTCTATGTTTTCCAGGTGGCATCCTTTAAGCTTTATCCCCTTTCTTTTCTCTCTGCCCTGCATCTGAGAAAGCTAATGCAAAGGACTGGGGGCCAACTCCTTTGCTACCCATGAATTTCACACCCTTTAAGCTCTTAGTTGCATAGAAACTCTCTCACCTTAGTCCCATCCCTAAACTCCATAAAAACCCAAAGCCAGTCTCCTTTTCTTACTCTTTCCTACAAGTCATTTTCTTTTGGCAGCTTAGGAAGTCTGAACTGCTCTCCCTAGAAAACTTCATCGTGTCACCAATAAACCTTTTCAGATTCTCTTGGTGTGTGTGTGTGTGTGTGTGTGTGTGTGTGTGTGCGCGCGCACGTGTGTAATTATCAGTCTTGATATTTAAACCAAATTTTCAGGTGGGAGTCAATCCTAACTCTGAAGAGTGGGTGTAATAGTAAGAATACTATGTTCACTAATATTTTCTTAAACACAGGAATTGTTAAAATTTATATTAATACCATAATTAGAATTGAATATATTTCCTGATAAAATATAGCAACTGTAAAAGAGAAAATATAATCTAAAAATGGAAAAAATACCAGTAAACAATAAGTTTACTGTATATTTAAACTTAAAGAAAACCTTTTCTAAAGAGTTATAATTGCAATAGAAAAACACATTTTCATATAGTAAAGCTTATTATGCTACATTGAGGAAAATATCCTGAAATGAATATTCAATTTTAAATATTATTCATTTGGCAAAATGGTAAAATAAACATGTTAAGGATCTGTACATTGTAAAATAATGAATTGATTTCCACAGTATGACATTGTGGAATTTATATCAAAGGAATTACCTGCATCACAATTCATGAGTCAAGTTTGTTTCATTTAAATATTTTTAGTATCTTAGAGAATGGCTGCAGTAAAATTATATAATCTGTAATTAATGATGAGAATGTCAGTGTTAAGTCCTATCTGCAGTAATTGCTTTTAGTCAGATAATGTTTTTTACTTAATGTGGAATATATTAACAAATACTACAATTTTTATCATCTGAGTATTTTTAAAGAAAACTTTACAATATAAAAATCAATGTAATTTCTAATAGGAAAAATGGGTTTTCCTGGTGTTACTGAGTCAACATCATTTTTAACTTCTATTTGTTCATACCTAAAATTTTCCATAAATGACTTTCTTTTTTACATTATATGTAAACATAATATAATGTAAACATAATGATATGTTATACTCTATTGGTGATTTCAGGCTCTTTCATGGCTATAAATACCTGCTATTGACACCCAAAGTCTTTTTCCTGATTCTTAGATTCATATCTAATTACCTATTTCAACATTACTTAGGTGTCAAAAGTTTTCAAATTTATCATGTCCAAAACTACACTTGTAATGCAACTTCCTTTTTTTTTAAAGGGTTTAAGCCAAAATAGTCAGAATCATACTTGTTTAATTGCATACGTCACATGCCACATTTAATCTGCCATCTAATACTTCTAGTTCTATCCCCCAAATATATTCAGAATATGTTCAATTCTCAACACTTAAACTTTTGCATACTCTGGGCCAAGCCATCATCATTTCTTGCAAGTAGTGCTTCAATGGATTCTGAGTTAAACTATCTTTTTATAGCCCTGAGTTCTACAGTTTATACTCAACAAGCAGCAAAAATGATTGTGTTATCAATTAAATCAGTCTTTTGATTTAATCAGTCTTTTGTTCATATCCATTCAGTGGTCCCTGTTTCACCCAAGAGAAAAACAGAGACCCCGAAAAAATTACCCATGTCTACAGAATCTGGCCCTTGTTATTTCCCTAAACTTCTGCTGTTACAGTACATACTTGTCTTCAAATGTGCCAATTAAGTTTCCACCTCAAGACCTTTGGAGTGGCCATTTTCTCTGCTTTGAATGTTCTTTCCCTAAATATCTGATAATCTCAGTTCCTCACCTTCGAGTAATTTTTTATGTAAGAATCTATTTTCAGACATTTCCAGCTAATGCCTTTCTAATGCATATTTATGGATACTTCTAAATAATAACCAGTTTCCACATATTCCTGGTTGTACAAATAGACCACATACTATAGTCCCTTTGCTATAAAAACTCTTTATGCAATACTCCACAGGTCTTTTCCCCTTCCATGATTGATGCAGGTGTTCAAATTTATCAAGGCCTCAAGACATACAGAGTTCCTAAGTCAGGAAAACTGATTTGGAATATATATGAAACAACAGACTAAACTTTCAGATAATTTGGGCTACATACTTTATGGTTTATTTTTTTGGAACAATAAATGTTAATATACCACTCTACATAAAATTACAGTCTTCTCCAACAATCCCAAAGCTTTTCTCTACTTAATTTTTTTGTCTTGACATTTGTTGTTGTAATATATACAGTATTTTATTTATTGATATCTCCTTTGTTCCATGGCACATATATATATTTGTACACAATGCAGTTTTAATGAGTTTAGCATAAGTCTACTTCCACAGGCTTCCTCACATAAGTTTACATTTGCATCTTTTTGTTTTGTTTTGTTTTCTTTTACTGTTTCAAGTTTGTATTTAAATTCCAATTAGTTAACATACAGTGTAATATTAGTTTCAGGCATACAATTTAGTAAGTCAACACTTCCATACATCACCCAGTGCACATCACGACAAGTGCACTCCTTAATCCCCATCGTCTATTTAACCCATCCCACCCACTTACCTCCCCTCTGGCAACTATCAGTTTATTCTCTATACTTAATAGTCTTTTGCTTGGTTTGCCTCTCTCTTTTTTTTCCCTATGCTTGTTTATTGTGTTTCTTAAATTCCACAGATGAATGCAACCAATGGTATTTATTGTTCTCTGACTGACTTATTTTGCTTAGCATAATACTGTCTAGCTCCATCCATGTCAAGGCAAATGGCAAGATTTCACTCTTTTTTATCGCTGAGTAATATTCTATTATATATATTATATATAATATACATGTGCACATACCTACATATACATACATTTGGGCTGTTTCCATAATTTTGCTATTGTAGATAATGCTGCAATAAACATTCAGGTACATGTATCCCTTTGAATTAGAATTTTATGTATTCTTTGGATAAATACCTAGTAGTGCAATTGCTAGATCATAGGGTAGTTCTATTTTTAACCTTTTGAAGAATCTCCAAAATATATAAAGAACAATAGACATTTTTCCAAAGAAGACATACAGATGGTCAACAGACCCATGAAAAGAGGCTCAACATCATTAATCATCAGAGAAATGCAAATCAAAACTACAATGAGATATCACCTCACACCTGTCAGAATGGCTAAAATTAACAACATAAGAAACAACAGGTGTTTGTGAGGATGTGGAGAAAGGGATGTGGAGAAAATGCAACCCTCTTGCGCTGTTGGTGGGATTGCGAACTGGTGCAGCTTCTCTGGAAAACACCATGACTTATATATTAATGCTTCTGATTTGGTCATTTTTAGAATCTACTCCAAAATCTACTAGGGTTTGAGTCCAACTCTGAGGCTCTTTTCTTTGTTTTGGAGAGTACCAAAGATTCTAAAAATGTTTTTCTTATGGTACAGTGTCGTCTATTTTAGGCTTTTCAAGTAATGAAACTCAAGTCTGCCTGCATTGCTAAACCTAATCTCTTGCCTTTCTTATCTACAATGAAACCACTAAATTAATATCAGACTTTGCCATTTGTTTGAATTGAGGATGAAAATTATTTAGTCTTTGTCCTCTCTCCTTGTTTGATTGAGATACCACAAATGACTAGAAAATTCTATGAACAAACTTTTATTCTTCTTGATGCCAGCTAATTTACCATACTTTAGTTATAAAAAAAGGAATTCTGTAGAAATAGTATCTGTCTCCCTACCCGAGTAGACTGTATGCTTTTTGAAGCCTGAGGATTTTGTCGGTTTTATCAGTGCCATATCACAGCACCTAGACTTGTACCTAGCAAACAGTAGACGCTCATTAAATATTTATAGATTGGAAGAATGAATATTTTTCTACTTAACAATTGGTAAATGCAATATAGTGTTTACAGAGTGGGGTTTCTAAGCCTGAAAATTATATATTGAGTATATGAAATAAGCAGCTACCAAGCCACTCTTTGTGTCCATTTTCTCATCAAAACAATGGGGATAATAATAAAACTAATCTCATAGTGTTTTGTTTTTTGGTTTTTTTTGACAATTCAGTGAGATAATTCGGGCAAAATTTTATAAACAGAGCCTAGGACACTTTAAATGTCTAAGATATTATCAGTTTCTAATCTAACATGTTGGAATACTTTTGCATCAAAAGTGTTTTATCATATATGTTAGTTTAGCTCAGAATAAGTAGGCTTAAATATTTTTACAGGTTTCATAAGCTCACAATTAAAGGAGTCTCAGCCTTAGACACCAATTTAATATTATCAACACGTGTGTTTTTAAGTTCTATTGCATTTGTTCTTGTACCCTCATCTGCTTAGAACTTACACTGTGAAAAAACTTTGATTCTTTTTTTTTTCTTTCCATTACCACGTGGTGCACTGTTAAGCCACTTCAAATGTTGTGGAAATATTGCTACCTAAAATCTTGGTTTCCTGACAGCATTTTTTAGTTTTTGTTTGTTTTTAATCCTAAAGGGAAGACTTGCTAGGTAGTTTTCATTTTTGATAATTGCCCTGGCATAATACGTTGCAACCTAGTTAGAGAAAACAAAAAAGCAGAAATATGAAATAACTAAAGAATACATGACAGAAAAGGAATCACTGGGGAAAAATTGATAGGAAGTATATATTATATCTTTGTATGCACTAATTTGAAATCAGTCCAATTTAGGTATATATTAATTTCAAGATAGAAGTTAAAATTCACTAGCAGATTGTTCTACAGATGTAACAGCTATTCTTGGAATATGCTCCCTAGGTCCGAGTTTTCTGAGAACCTGAAATCCTTCTGGGAAACTCATGTCTGAAATAAATGAAGTTCTACAAAGTTTCAGGTTTTAATTATATATATTTTTCAAAATGAAAGGCATTTGTCATCCCTGTATTATTTTTACCATTAATAAAGAAATAACAACACAAAAAACAAACATTTTCTAGTGGTATACATTCTATAGATTACTGGTATTTATAGATCTCATTTTGTTTCATAACAGCTAAAAACACATTTGCTTTCAGCAAGCACCATGCTTAATCCATTCTTCATTTTCCATGACTTTACCTAATTAAACAAACAAAACAGAAAACCTCAACCTATCAAAAATATCAAAGAGCAGAACTTAGACAAAAAAGACAGCATATTAGAAATGCCTCAATAGCAATATATATACATGTATATACATATGTGCATATGTATACATGTACACACACACACTGGCCATATAATAATTGAATGTATAATTTTGTAATGTTTAGAATAAAACATTTGGTGTCAAATCTATTCTGAATATTGCTAATAATAATATTTGGTCCTTTTGGGGATTCCATCAGTTTTTAATCATATTGTATCATTAATATGTTTGAAATATAAGTGAATGCTTAGTATCTTCTCATTTTCCTTACTTACTGAGAAGAAACTCAATATATAATACTTTAATTATATACTATGTAAGACAAAAATTTCAACCAGACTCATGAACTCCAAATGTCATAAACTTGTATAACATGAAATACAGGTTATTATACTTATATATTATTAATAAACTCTCTCCAAACTCATTTTTAACAAATAAACCCATGGTTGTGTATACAACCATGGCCTAAACAATTCTTTTTTTCAAATCTTGGTGTTTCCTTTTCCTGGAATTCTGTATACTGCCCCCACTTATTATATACAACTATTCAAGTGATAATAAGCCTAAAGATACATTTCGGTAGCTCTATTTTTATAACTGCTATATATGTCTCTTTTTTTGAGAATATTTTTACTTATTTTTTAAATTTATTTTTTAATATTTATTTCTGAGAGAGAGAGAAAGAGAAACAGAGCGTGAGCATGGGAGGGGCAGAGAGAGAGGAAACACAGAATCTGAAGCAGGCTCCAGGCTCTGAGCTGTCAGCACAGAGCGTGACATGGAGCTTGAACTCACAACCAGATCATAACCTGAGCCAAAGTCAGATGCTCAACCAACTGAGCCACCCAGGTTCCCCTAGAAAGATTTTATTTTTAAGTAATCTCAACACCCAGCATTGGGCTCAAACTCATAATCCCAAGATCAAGAGTTGCATGCTTTACCAACTAAGCCAAGCAGGCACCCCCATAACTACTTTGTATTTCTTGACTCTCTCAATAGAATTGATTACTTCCTGCTCTATGGTCTTATAGTGCCTGGTACATTTTTCACCACTGAATTTGTTTCCTAGAGCTTCTGTAACAAATTATCAACAAACTTGGTGGCTTAGAAATGAGAAACATTTGTACTCCCACAATTCTGGAGTTTCACAATCCCTCCAAAGGCTCTAGGGAGCCCTTCCTTGCCTCTTCCAATTTCTGGTGGTTCCATGTATTATATAACTCCTGTACCTCAATTTCTACATGGCCTTCTCCTCTGTCTCTAGGTGCTGCCCATCTGTGTATCTGCTGTAAGGACACTTATCATTGGATTTAGGGCCTACATGGATAATCCAAGAGGATCTCATTTCATGGTTATTAACCTAATTATATCAGCAAAAACTTTTTCTAAATAGGATCATATATATTCACAGTTTCTGGGATGATTGTGGGGACACAATTCAACCCACTACAACTGCTATCCTTATATTATTTCATCTTAACATTTTCTTTCTCCTTCTCTCTTTGTATCCCTCCCTCCTTCCCTCCCTTCCTTCCGTCCTTCCTTCCTTGTACTAAAGTGAGATGAATGAGGCAATTGTATTACAAAATTTAAGAGAATACACACACACACAAACACACACACTAATATCAATTAAGATAATGATGTTTTAGGGTTGCCTGGGCACCTGGGTGTCTCAGTCAGTTAGGTGCCTGACTCTTGATTTTTGGCTTAGGACATAATGTCATATGATGGAGCCTTGTGTCTGGCCCCATGCTGAGCTTGAAGCCAGCTTGGAATTCTCTCTCTTTCTTACCATCCCTCCTCTGCCTGCACTCTTTCTCTCTTTCCCTCAAAAAAAAAATAGTGATGTTTTAGGGAAATATTTGAAAAAAGAACAAAAGTAATGCATAAAATCAATGATGAATAAAATATAAATATTTTTAATAGACAGGATCCGTATTATTAAATTCTCTTTTTAAGCACTCTAAAACAGTGCAGTTTTGATATCTCAGTTATAGGTGTTCCTAGTTCATTCTCTCTCCTCTGTCCATAAACAATTTAAAGCCCCTCACCACATTCTTAATTTATTGCTAAATAAAAATAATTACCTTTATCTTTATCTGTTTCCCATCATAGTTCAGCATGTGGTACAAAGAATATATTAAGAAAGCATATATATATATATATATATATATATATATATATATATGTGTGTGTGTGTATATATATATATATATGTATACACACACACACACACACACACACACACACACACACACATATATATGGAACGAACAAATGAAGTGATAAATGGATGAATGAATTATCTCAAGGAAATCATTCTCCATTCTATCAGAAGTCATCTGAATGCAAGAAGAAACTGTGTGGTATTAATTTTTCTTTTTTTGTTGTTATTGTTTACTTTTGGTTATTTCAACTGTGTTTAAAGACAAACCATATTTCATCTTTAGGTGCAAAAATTTCAGAAATTTTGCCCCAAAATCCCATAAAGTGAAGACAAAACTTGCCTATAAATGGAGAAAGAATTTCTGTGAGTCAGAAATAAGCTGTAATTGGGAGAAATCCATCAGGAATTATATTTGATTCTTGATTTTATTTTTCTATTGATATTTTCATTGACATACCTTGAATACTCAAGGTATATCAGGTCTTGGATAGCCTTGGATTTGAATCAGTGAAAGCAGTGTCTCCCTGGAAGTGTTGTCCGCTGTATTTATAAGGTCAAGCACAGAAATATGGTATTTACCAGTAATGTGTGCTGAATAGTGACTTAAATCTGGAATGTTCAGATAAGCATTTTTTGTGAACCCAATAATTATTTTAATATATCTAATGTGTTTCCTTCCCCATACACCTAGAAGAATGACTCTTCTAAAACCATTTAAAACTTAAGTCAGTTTGAGATTATAAGTATAAAAGCAAAAGTACCCCATACTCAGAAGCTTAATCTCAATGTTTCATTTTATGCCATTCCGTTAATTATTAATTGCCCAATATTTATTAAACTGTTATACAGATGTACCACATACTGTACTATTTGATAGCTCTGTGATAGAGAAGATGACACATGGTGACTCTGTTATTATTGAAAGCACACTCTAGTAAGGAAAAGAGAAAATTATTTAAAGAAATAAATTCTTTAAATAAATAAAAATTGCCATCAATGCCAAGAAATAAATATTAGGGGTTTTGATGAAGAAAACCAAAGGGCAAGGCCCTGACAGTGTTTAGAGAAAAGCCTCCCTGGGAAAGGCTATATTTATGTCTTACATGCAGAAACATGCAAGGTGAGGAGAGAGTCAAGCATAAGGAGACTTGAAGGGCAAATCTTCCTGTATGATAACAATAAAGGCTCTGAGAGGGGAAGAATTTAACAGTTTCTAGGACTGAGAGGAAACCAGTGTGACAGGAGTATAGTGAGCTAGGTAAACTGTGTTTTTCTCATTCCTCTTCATTTCTTCAGTGACTGCTTGTTCTCTTGCACGATCATTTTGCTTGCATGAAGCTTAACATGAACCTGACTTCAAGTAAATACAACATATATCCAAGCAGCCACTACCAAGGGATTATACCAATAGATAGTTTTCAGAGAAGATGCAATAGGTGGCTTGCCATCCATTGTACTAGCTGCCTTATTAAGGTTTGATTATCTCTATTAAAATAAGCAGTGGCCTGAAGAACATGCCCATATAGAATACAAAACTGCACTTTCTTCTGGCTTTGGATGAGGCCAGCTAATTCAAAGTAGTAAATGACATTTCATTAAATACCACCAGATTGCTTTCAAATGTCCACATTTAAAAAAAATCTGTAACTTCATAATTATTTATTGAGCCTTGCTATGTAACAGATATTGCCCTAAGTTTTGGAGATGCATCAAGTGAAAGAAATCCTCTGTTCCAGTAAGAGAAGAAAGAAAATTAGTAAAAAGTAAAATCAAATTAAATCAATTTTATAGTATGTTAGAGAAGAGTAAAGAGAATAAAAGCAAGGAGATTGCTATGGGCATTGGCTTTGCAATTTTAAATTAACTGACTTACCTAAGAAGGTGGCATTTGCTGAAAGACTTGGAATGATCCATGCAGGGGAAAATATTCAGGCAGAGAGAAGGCCAGTGAAAAATCCCTGGGGCAGGAACGTGACTGCTTTTTGTGAGAAGCAGAGTGGAGGCAGATAGTTTGGCCATAGTGATCAAAAGAGAAATGGGAAGATGAGGTCAGAGGGGATGCTGATGTGCATGAGAAATTGTATCCACGTTTCAGATAATAACAATACCATGAAGATCCCTACAAAGCCTTTAAGTCTCACTTTTGCCCTGGATCTTATTTTTTCCAGTAGTCTTCACATTTAGTTTCTCTCAATGATTCTCACTCGCTTTGATGTGTAATTGCTTCTTTTACCGCCTGTGTCTTTGCAGTATGTGTGTGTTTAAATATAGCCATTGACCAAAACAAGGAAATGAAATAAATATTCCTTTGGCCAACTTGCTTCTTTTAATATCAGAAGCCCTTCCTTGGCAATCCGAGGAACTATTCTTTTTAAAAAACATAGAATATGTGAGCTCAAGTGTGGGCCAAGTTAAAGGCTTTCTGTTTAAGAAAAAGTTTAGTATTTCACTGTCATTCTGTCTTTAACTCAGGTCAATTCTGGATCAGAATAAATTTCATAATTATTTACCATTATTACCATTGTTTAAATTATTCATGATTGTACTCTATAGTGTTAATTATTTTCCAATATTCCTACCATTATATTTCAGTACCTATTGAACATATTCATAAAGATGTCCTAGATGCTTTAATGATCCAACATATCCAAAATCTAAATCATCTTTTCCTTGAAGTTCAGTTTAAACTGTGCCCTTCTGTCTATCTGTTAATGTCTTAGGCAGGAACGTGGCCACTTAGCAAGCCCAGGTTTGGGGCCTAAGCAATGTGAAGACATCTTTATACTTTGTCTTACTTCACTCTCTATATCTTGAACACCACTGAATGCTCTGCATTTTTTCAAGTTTTTTTCACCCTCATTCCATGCTTCCTACCCCCATTATGCAAATCCAAGTGTTTATTTTTTTCTTATCTGAACTCAAATAATAAATTTAAAATCTAGTTTCTCTCTCCTCCCTAATCTTCCATGTGTGCAGTGAGTTGCAAATATTACTACCAACGTAATGTTCCACATTTCTATTTAAACATCTTAAAGAATTCCCCATTGATTACAGAAGAAGAGTCAATATTATTCCCTCTAATCTGACCTCATCTGACTCAGTTTCATCTCCAGCAGCTCTCTTCCCTGGAAAATATCTAACCCTCCTTTCGAGGCTAAGCTTTAGAGCCACGTTTAACATTTGCCTGCTTTTTATTCTCCTTTCCGATCTTTCCTACCACATTCACATTCTCAATCTTCAGTGTTTTCTTATTGCTATGCACGTACCTCCTCTGCAGAATGCATTCCGTCTTGTATTCTTATTTGTGAATAGTTCATGCTCTCAGTAAATTACAATTTTCCTTAGAAAGACATTATATCTTACTCATTTTTAATTTTTATCACATATTTCATAGGTTAGTCACTAAGTAAAATGTTTTGTGTTGCATTTCTGAATAATTTATATTTTTCTTTTATTAAATGTCTTAATTTTTATTTTAGTGTATTTTAGTATTTCAGAGGGAAAAACTATCCAGATTAAAAACAAGTTAAAGATAAATGCCTATTTGATATGGAAATTGCACTGAAGTCTTTAAACAGATGCCAGTATGCTAACAGAGATCATTGTGTAATGCATAGGAGTACATGTGAAGATAAAGAATTAATATAATGAAGACTGTAGTGATAATTAGAAACAATGTCTAATTGTTTATGAATTAGGCATGAATTTTGAATGTCTATATATTTGCCTGATTTCAAGATTCAGATATACATCTAAGGAAAAAAATCAACATAACATACCACTTATTCAAAAAAAAAAGAGGGAAAGGATTAAAGGTAAATATGTATAGGTTTATCAGATATAGCCATCATGTTTTAATTTTGATCAGTTTTTAAACAGTCTGTGGTGCTTAGAGATTGCTTGCCAAATTGGTAGCATCCAATTATATAGGTGACACCAATTGCTCAATTTTTAGAGAAACATGGCAAAGACAAATGAAATGGTGTGTCAACGATTGCTCATACTCTTCTCTGGACTAACATGAGACTCTAGAGATACCCTGAAAGATTTATGATGATTATTATTTTTGAAAATAATATGAAGTACCTTCAATTGTAAACCTATTTACATTTGGTTTTTCCTAATGTCAAGAGTCATGTCTTTTGTTTATGCTAAATCTTTTAGGGCTAATCCACTAGAATTTGTTCTCCCAATTTTCTTTTTCAGCTTCTTCTTTTCACATGCACATTACACTTACACTTACACTCGGAATATTTTTACATATATTCATATATTCTTTTATCTTCAGTTAGAGATTCTGCCAGTTTTCATGCCATTCACCAAAGTGTGCAGTGACAAAATTGATATAATGCATGCTAATTAACTCTGTGGCTGAAGTAAGATATTGGTAGATTTGGGGCAAATGTTTAGAAAGACATCAGTGATAGATGATGATTGTTCACAAAGTGAAGGACACATCTACTTGCCACCATATGTGCATGGAGTGGGACAGTTAGAATTCATTCTGGTGAATCTGATAAGAAACACATGCTTATCAGCATGTACATAAGGTATAAAGACACAGTAGGTGTCAGAGCAGTAGGTTCAAAATATGGAGGCACATTGGAATAACCTGGGAAATATTTTTAAATGACAATGATTCCTGAGTTTCATCTTTAATATAGGAATCACTGGAAGTGAGTCTGTGAAATGTACATAAAAACAAACAAATGAAGAATAAAGATTTCCATAGAATTCTAAAGCTGCAAGCCAACTTCTATTTTGGAATTATGACTCTCAGAATATTTGGACCTGGTGGGAACAATAAGAACTATACAGGAAAGATTTACTTTTTAATAAGCTCACCTGAAAATTTAAGAAGAAAATGCAGTCCTCGTATTATTGATAGTTCTGTTTCAGGGTGCTTACCTTATGCCAAGTGTTTTGTATACATATTTCTGTCATACAGGAATTGTCATGATTAGGAAGTCAGAACTCATGGAGTTTCAATAATCAGTCCATGGCATGTTTATGACATGAGTAAAATTCTAACTTTCCCAAATAATGCTTGACTTTCAAAGATATATTTTTGCCCCTTAATGACTAGATAAGTCTCAGAGATCCTAGAACAAAAAGGAGGCTATCTGATGTCCTCTGTAGTTCATCCTATCTTCCATATCATGAGGAACTTCAAAGTAAGAAGAGAGACTCTCATGAGAAAATCTTTTTATCCCCTCCCACTGGTATTTTGTGCGCTTTTATTTTGTACATGAGCACTTGAAGAGACAGCAGCTGCCATAAAGCCTGATTCGTTTTCTTAATTCTGTCTGCCCTTTCTCTTGCTCCTAGTTAGGCATGATTGGAGGTGGTGTGAGTAACTAGGGTGATATTTGTCATTCAATTTAATTTTTCTTATTGCTACTAGAAGTATATCACATCTGTGATTGCCACTAATTAGGATATCCAGAGCCTGAAAAGACTTCTAATTACCATGATAAATTTAAATTAAAAGAGAGTAGATGAACTATGTTACTAAAATAAAGAATTTTAGAAGTATCTTTTTCTGGATACATTTTTTTTTTCATAAAAAAGAAAAAGACACAAGGAAAGCACACATACACATACACTGTATTTTCACAAAGTAATAGGAACATGTATCTATTTATCCTTCTATTTTATATCATTTGTGAAATCATTACGCAGTTGACCTAATTTAAACAAACATATATACACATTATATATGCATATATTTATATACATACACATATATGAACATGATATTAGTTTAACCATATAAAATTAGTGGTTTTTGTACTGTAAAGTTAGCAATTTTATATAGTTCAACAAAATGTTTACATAAAGATACTCTTAGAACTTTTAAAAGCATAAGGCTTGTTTCAAATATTATTATTTTCTTTTAAATTCCTTAATGGAATAACACAGTGAGATTAACTTTAAAAAACACTATTCTTTCTTATTAATTTGTACAAAGTAGATGGCATTTAAAACCCAATCTAGAAATTAAAGGCAAAGATAATTATTTTTAAAGACTTATGTATCCCTTTTACTCTAGACCTAAAATAAGGTCTTTTTTTATAGTACAAAAGTAAGTAACTTTTTTTAAAAGTTCTTTTTTTTCAGGAGATTGAAATCAAGTCACATGGGAACCCTAAAATTTAAATAGAATATTTGCTTTCTGCATGAACATTTATTACAATGCAATTATCTTATTAAACAGTTGTTGTAAGTCAAAATTTTGCCCTAAAAATTTTTCAGAACAACACTGTCTTCATTTTCATTTTGAAAATCTATCTTGTTTGGATGGTATAAAGTATATTTGCATTTTCCTAGGACTTCCACATTTTAAATGGCTGATGGTGCTTCTTTTAGGGCTTTGTACTTTAACTGAAATATAAAAATTTATTTAATCAGCAATTCAGATCGACCACAATAAAGTAAGTGAAATAAGAAGAGTCAAATTATATCACTTGATAGTTCACAACTGTGATGGGCAAACCTTAAAAAGACTCCTAAATGATCTTGCTTTCTGGCGCTCATGTCTTTGTATAATTCCCTGTCCTGGAGTGTGGGCATGAAATGTAACTTGTTTGTAGCCTGAAGAATATGGCAAACATCATGGAAGATTACTCCCATGATTACATCATTTTTCAATAAGATTCCATTTCAGAGCAGATTCAAGCTAAAAACTTTCTCCTTCACTGGCTTTGAAGAAGTAAGCAGGCATGGTGTGAAAGGACCTGGGGGGGGGTTGGGCACCACATGGTGAGGAGCTGCAGGAAGCGTTTAATTGCTCAAATACCCTAGACAATAGCTAGCTGGATGTAGCAATCTCATCCTACAACTATAATTCTGCTAACAGCCTGAATACACTTAGAGAAGGATCCATCCCTGGTCAAGTATTCATGAGAAACTCAGTTCTGGATAACACATTGATTGTCAACTTTGTACAAGAACCAGTTAAGCTGTACCCAGACTCCTGATCCACAGAAATTGTAAGATAATATATGTTACTTGATTTAAGATGCTAAGTTTGTGGTAATATGGTACATACCAATAAAAAAACTAATAAACATACTTAACTAAGAAAACAGTCTTAGAAATTGTTTTATGTAACACTGCAGGGAAAGAATTTGGGCAAAATATATTCCTACATAATATTTAAAAAACAAATTTCTTTTCACATGATCATTGTTAAGCATTTTGAATATATCCTATGGATACCTTTTCTAAGTTACTAAATAAAATACATATGTACTTGTAATATAATTCATTTAATTCCAGAACTGTTGCGTACTTCTGGTTACTTTCTGTTAAGTATAATTTTGTCATGTTAATATAATATTACAAAATGTTAGAATGCCACTCAATTATAAAGAATTTTATATTTAGACCTACTTTCCACACAACTCATGATCAGAGATGCTACAGAATTATATCCACTGCTCTTGGCATCTTGCACTCAAGTGATTCTATTGCTCACCTGCCTCTGTTCTTAATATCTAGTCCCTGAAGTTATGGCTTGTCTAAATGCTAGAAAACCCCCTCATTTATGTAAGTTTATTTTGGTATCTTATTTTTTTTTAGTCCTTAATGTATGACACCTCAGCCCCTCAGATAAATCTGCATATATCAGATTCCCATTTGTTACCTGGATGTAACATGATTACATAAACCCATCCCAGGGTTTCTAATTACATCTTCAAACATCCCCGAGAATTAAGAAATCCCGTAAGTCCAAGGCACTCTGGAGTCTGCTTTGCCCAAATGGCACAAAATTTATCTAGCATATATCATAACATTAAATAACAATCTGACAAATACATATTTACTTCTGACAAAAATTTTAATATCATTATTTTTATCATCATAAAACTCAGCAGTATAAAAAAAGAAAACATATCTCTAAAGAGAACACATTTAAAAAGTCCACCATTCATATACACTACTGTATCTCTTTACCTTGAAGCAAATATTCTAAATTATACTTATTTATAATAAAAATATAAAGCATTTCATTTTTTAAATTAATTTTTGACTTATAAATTTTAATTTAAAAGGTAGAGATATACAATGTATGTTTGTTGTAACATTTGATTATATATATCTTTTAAATATGTACATTTCTGTATATTTTGTAAATAGACATTTGCATATGCATACCTGTGCGACTTCTATTATACGAGTTTTTCATAATGTACAAAATAATAAAATTCAGTTTACCATAGACTTGTAAACATGATACATCATACGATTCTCATAATAATTTTGTGAGGTAGGCAAGATAAATGATTTTATCTTCATGATACAGTAAAGAAATAAGTACGCCAAAAAACTAACAAATATATTCCCACAGAATTTAGGTGTCATTAAAAATGATGGAACTGGGGTTCAGTTAGAATGTGCCAAGGCAATGTATAATACTGTTGCTAAATTTTATGGAAACTGAACTTAGTAAAATTAAAAATAACCTTAAAATGAGATGAGGGAATATCTTCAACTGATTTGTCAGCAGCATGGGAATTTTGCCTCCTGTCACTGTAGTCTTACACTTATAATCCCAGGAATCCTGATATCTCTGGAATATGATTTTGAGATTACCCTGGTATCTTGTGACTATTTTAAATACAAGAGATTTTTAATCATCATTCATTCCTTCAACTGATATTTCTTGGTTGCCTATCAGGTGCAAAACATAATGTCAGTCTATTCTACCTCTTTATTTGACTTAGGGAATATATTTTTATATTTTGTCACTGGTTATTTTGTAGTTTTGAATCCCCAGATCTAGCAAAACTAAGGAAAACAGGCTTAACCTGGTGTTTTAACACCTACTTTTTCTTTCTTATTTATTTATTTTTCCAAACAATATATCTGATCCCATTGAATTCAGCACTGTCCATAGAGTGGCACCTCTGTGGTTAACTTGGACTGATTTAATGACATTTGCAAACTGAGAGCATGTTTTTTATGCTGATTAGCAGACATTCTAGTAGAATAAATATTTTTAATCTGTGTCATGAATGATTGACATGTTATGATTTTAATATATCCCAAATCATGTAATAAGTTTTAGAATCAGAGTTAGTGACCTATGTCTAGTTGCAGGGTACTAATCCAGCATGAATTGAGCCCTGCTTCTTGAGTGTTTCAGTCTTTGGCCTAGCTCTAGCCTCTGTATGCCCAGCCCAGAATTTCATTAAACAACAATGTAATGAATTTAATTACTTTTAGAAATGTTTTCTTTTTTTTTCCCAACAAAAAATTATTCTTTGAATGCTTTGCTTCTTGAATGTTTTAACTTTAGCAAAAGGAGATTGTGATTTGGAAATTCCCACTGGATAAACACCTTTCTGAAAGTGAGGGAATTATTTTGGGAAATTCCTTTATGTCCTCTGGTCTAACCTTACTAGTTTAACTGTACTGAGGAAATAGCTTTCTCTGGTAGATAGAACAAGTTCATGCAAGTCCCACAAAGTGTGCAATAAGCCCCTATCCATGAATTATTTATGAAGAAATCCAGCCCTCCACGCTTCTATCTGGAAGGCTTTCATTCTGTTTCAACCCTAACTTGCTTCAGATATTTCTTATTCCTGTCTTTGAAAAATGTTGTTAAAATCAAATGAAACACAAGAAAACAGTTAAATTATTTATATTTTTGTATGATCATCAATCTTTGGAACTTTCATGACAAGTAAATCTGTAACATAAGATATTAAACCAAGCATATATGACATGTAAAACACCTTTGAAAAGCTAATGAGAAAAGAGAAATATTTTGATCTAGATATTTGTATTATAAATTTCCCCAACATGATTGAAAATCAACTTGTCTTTTTTTTCTTTTTCATCAGGGAGTGATCTAAGTAAATAGTCTCCAAATAACAGCTTGTCAATAAGATGAAATGTATTGCAAAAGTCCTATAAATATGAGTTGTGTCATCTCATTAATATTGAACTCAAAGATAGGCGGCTTACCATGTCCAACTTAAGCTTAATCTTTAGGTCATTTGTTATTCCTATAGAATTTACTATTTCAAGTCAATAAATTGAGCCAAATACATTTAGGAAACGTCTATTTTTTTTTCAATATATGAAGTTTATTGTCAAATTGGTTTCCATACAACACCCAGTGCTCATCCCAAAGGTGCCCTCCTCAATACCCATCACCCACCCTCCCCTCCCTCCCACCCCCCCATCAACCCTCAGTTTGTTCTCAGTAGGAAATGTCTATTTTTTAAATTAGATATTTACTATCTTGAAGCACATAAAAATAATGAACTAAATGAGTGTCATAGTGTGTATCTAAAGATTTCTATGTTCAAAGAAATTTTAAAGCACAGTTTTTTGTTGTTCTAGTAGTGGGTTCTAAAGATGTTTGCTATTATTTTAAGAAAATGAAATTTAAAACACTGTTATAAACCCAGTTTCTAAAATTAGCCTCACTTAAGAATTATATTTCCCTTGGCCATTACATTCCACTAATTTTACATCAAAATACAATTTTGATTTTCAGTAGCAAGTTCAACATTCTAAATAAAAGTATAGTAGATGTCAACCAAAGGGAACTTTGAAACCTTTTCTACCCTGAACTTTTTAAAGAAAATGATGTAAAATTTTAGGCAAATAAATTTTTGGATTGCAGAATAAGATTTTATGTATTCAGGTTTTCACATGTATTACTCACGGGTTTTGTATAACTAAGAAAATAATGGTGGTAGATGTTATCAGTATTTAAAGGAACAGCTTTTTGTGAAAAAAGACATTTCCATCCCCAAATTATAAGGAAAGGAAAGTTTATTCTAAGGTTACTATTTATTTTTATTATTTATTTTACTATTTTTAAAGTTTTATTTGTTTTTGTTATTTTTTATTCTTATGTAAGGTTATTGTTTAACTAATTTATACAGTTAAGATGCCATGATGTCATATATGAACATAATAAAACCAAGAATCTCACAGAAGTTCAGGATGAACTATAGGGCTGGATTCCCAGAATAGGGCAAAGCCTGGCATCAAGACATGTTTTAGGATCCAGCAAGCAACAGCTGACAAGCTATCCTCCTTCCTCATCTTTAGTTGATTGTTCCTGTTCCATTATGACAAAACATAACATTCTCTGAATCTGCCTGTCTGTACTGACCCAGTCAAAAAGCCACCTAGCTGTTTCTTTTTCATATCCACAAATACACACACATTCTAATTAAATATACATTCACACTTTACAAGGATGCGGCTCTATGTAACATCACAAAATAAACACATTATGGATCAGCACCCAGATCAAGACACAGATCATTTCTCCTATGTATTTTTGATTTATGCTTACTCAAATTGTTTTTGTCTACCTTTTGACACATTTGGTACTTACTGCTTTATGAGCTCCCCTTATTTCAAAATTTCCTTTGAGTTTAGATTCCTGGCACTAACTACTTGACCATGGCAATATGTCATTAGCCAATTTCTGATAGAGAAAACCTGTTGGTCACAGTGATTCATCAGCAACCTTCTTAAGCAGAGTTATTATAAATTATTTTATTCATTAGAAATTCTAGCTATTGCCAAGGGCCATGCTAGATACAAGAAGTATACTTCATTTAATCACAAAACATGCAGTATAGTTTCAGATGTTCCTTAGAACATAATTACATAAATGTTCAATTAGTTACTATTCTTGTAAGTTCTATCTAAAAAGGAATGCAAAGTTGCAAATGAATTTAAATTGGTGTACTTAAGCTACTCTGGGGAGCCAAGAAAATACTAGGAAAGGAAAGTAACATTGAAGCAAAGACCTAACTGGTCAATTTATTTCAGCTACAAAAATCTCTGCATATGTCTGTTTCTTTGTGCCTGTTTGGGGGTTGTGGGAGTGGGAATGCAATCAGAGATTATTCACTCCTCCCGAAAAATCTGTTGTAACCAAAACGTATAAAGTAAGAGACTACGTCGTGGTAAAATATGAAGGCTACAAAATGGAAAAGGACAGATGAAACAGGTCTAAAATCCCTTAAGGACTTGGGATTGTGTGATCTGAACACAGAATGCAATCGCAGAATCTAATCAGGATAGTGAAATGCTCCTTTGTCACTTTTTTGAAACACTTATCAGAACTTCAAACTCTATTATATTTGGAAGTAATTACATATATGTGTATCTATTTGATTATTGCATGCTATCTTTTTTACAGGCTTTAAATTTCATGAAAGACATTTGCATTTTGTTTATTATTGTATATTCAGTTTCAGTTACAGAATTTGGGAAGGAGAAAATGCTCAATGAAAACTTCTTGGAAAAAAATTAAAATGATAAAGATATTCTTCTGACTAGATGCTAGTGAAGTGATTAACAAGTAGGTTTTTCTTCAGAATCACTAACTAGCACGGGTAGATATCTGGTTGGAGGCCAGGCTTGGATCATGTTTTCAATTTTTTTTCAGAAGTAAGGAAAATCTCAATTCTTTATGAAAGTAAGGGGTGATTTAAAAAAAAAAAATTTAAGGCGGGGCGCCTGGGTGGCTCAGTCGGTTAAACATCTGACTTCGGCTCAGGTCATGATCTTGCCATCCGTGAGTTCGAGCTCTGTGTCGGGCTCTGTGCTGACAGCTCAGAGCCTGGAGCCTGTTTCAGATTCTGTGTCTCCCTCTCTCTCTGACCCTCCCCTGTTCATGCTCTGTCTCTCTGTCTCAAAAATAAATAAACGTTAAAAAAAATTCTTCTTTAAATTTAAGGCATATATCACCCTCCCCCCCAAACATACATATTTCCAGGAAGGAAAGAATGGTATAGTTTAGAATAAACCCAAATTATTTACAGTAATTAACAAGGGCTTACATAAAGGATTGCAAATTTTAGTGCTGCATCGGCTGAATTCAGCATGAAAGTACTTTTGGTTTTTGTTTTTTTGTTTTTGTTTTTATGGGGTTTGGGGGAGTAGTGTTTGAATCTTTCAGCCAGCTCCATATTTTTTGTTGCTGTTTTTCATTGACTTTAAATGCCTAATTTAATCAGAGTATGAATGCTTCAGATTACAGGAAAAATCTTCTTCCTATTGTATTCTGGAAACTTTATGCATTTAGTTCCCTACCTAGTATGAGGAAGTATTTAAATAAACTCCTACTATAAGACCAACTAGATTAACAGCTCAGATTAAAGAGTAGCATTAGGTGTAGAAAACCTAAGGTATGGAGGGAGATAGGAAATAGACAATTCTTGATTCAGCAGAGGGCTGCATTGAAAAAAAATACATATATTTAAGTGTAAGAGGTGGGACTTAATGGCTTTTGTGAAGAATCATATATAAGCAAAGTATATTTAAATTTACAGGTTCAGGACAGAAATAGAAAGGATTTTCTGCAAAAAATAGTTGAAATATACTTAAAAATGAATGCTATTGTAAATTCTCTATGAAGAAAATTTAACAATAAATAATTGTTCTGTATTACATAGGCAATTATTATATTTAGTGGGATTTTATTCTTTGGCCTCTCACATCATTTGAATATGCATTTTTTTTAAATTTTCAGATGTGTTGAAAACTGTGATGGTTTTTGAAGTATTCATAAGGGTGCATAAGATATTTAAACAATTGAAAATTATGCAAGGCAGACTGGAGTTAATACTATGTGAGAGAAAAATGTGCTCTTGTACAGGGAGGGGAAAAAATGTTGTAGTTCATATATAAATGGAGCCAAAATAATCCAAAAGAGTGATTCATATTTTAAGCAACAAAAGCCCAGCCAATAGAAAAGTACATGCTTTAGTCAAATAACCATACTTAGTATTTATATAATGCCAAACAAAATTTTTCTTATAATACATTTAAAATAGATGGAATAAACTATTTTTTTCAAGTGTTTTTCAAGCATAAATTGTTATCATTCTTTTCTACGACTGCATAGGAAACTCCAGAAAAATAGCATGCCATTTGTGGTCTAAATATACACAGCTCTAAAATACAGTGTTAAAGTAACAGAAAGTGAAAATCAAGCCAAATAGAAGAAGAGCACCTAGAGTCACCGTACCTTTACAAAACAGTAATTTTCTCAATGTGCCTTATGATTTTTCTCAGATGATTTTTCAAGTCCAATACTAGTTGCCTATTTTAACAAATAGAGAAGATATTGTTTTACCTAATTAATATACAGCCACTCTTATATAAAATCCCCAGTGAACTCACAGATGCTTGAGAATAACCTTTTTCCCTGGTATCATTTACAAGTAGATTGAGTTTTGTTTTATTGACCTCTATTTATTTTGTTTCATTATTACAAATTCATCTGATTTCCTTATCTTCTCTATATAGACCCTGTCTCCTCTATTGAGTAGGATATAATGGCTATGATCTTAATTGTAATCAATGGAGGAAATTGTCAAAATTAGTTATTTCTTATAGTTGTGTTAACTGTAGACATGGTGATAAAGTGAGCAATATTTTCCTTCAATATCATCATCTTTGATATTCTGTTCTGTCTTGATGAAGACTCTTGAATGTCAGCTAATCTTGTGCCTTCATCATGTTAGGGTGGGCTTAGGTTCACAACTAGCCTTCTCAAAAGATGTTTTCTATCCATGTACCCCTCAGTTACTCACTTGGCAATGATTTCTCCAGAAAAGCAGTCAGTGTTCCTCTGACATATAACTGATGTCTCTAATCCCAAAGGAGAGTCTGATTTATCAACTGCACACATTTCTTAGTAGCATTTACACTATTCCCTAAAACACCTTCTTTTTGGAAAATATTTTCTCTGTTAGATTCTGTAATATTGTTAACTAATAATATTATATGATAAAATTATATAAAATTATATGAAAATAATAATTATAATTAGTAATAAATTTATCATTAATTCATCTATTTTTCACTCAACAGGAAGTATTTTTAGGATTAGTCTATATTTTCTGCTCCTAAATACAAGAAATAGAAGTGGATTCTCATAAGTAAAGTGTTACTTCCATGATAGTATCTAACATTAACAGAGCAGAGAGATGACATTTGTTAACAGTCTATGGTTACAGTCGTGGTTATAGGCATAAGTAAAGATTTCTTTGAGGGAATAGTACATGAGCTAATCATTGAAAATGACTGTGCATTGGCCAGAATGAATAAAGTAGAAGAAAAGGCCAGTGTAACTTGGAATGGATAGTTTTATCAAAAGGATGGAGATTTAAAAATGTATATGTAGTTTATTATATATGGGGGGGTTATAATAATTATGATTTGCTGAGTTATAAATATTAAAAAGTAGAAAGAAGTAACCATAAACAATTTTGTCAGAAGGAAATGTTTCTCCTTAGTCATTTCCTGAATCCTAAAAGTTTTTTTTTTTTTCAACGTTTATTTATTTTTGGGACAGAGAGAGACAGAGCATGAACGGGGGAGGGGCAGAGAGAGAGGGAGACACAGAATCGGAAACAGGCTCCAGGCTCTGAGCCATCAGCCCAGAGCCTGACGCAGGGCTCGAACTCACGGACCGCGAGATCGTGACCTGGCTGAAGTCAGACGCTTAATCGACTGCGCCACCCAGGCGCCCCAATCCTAAAGTTTTAATAGTATCATTGTATATATGTAACTTCAAAATCCTTGAAAGAGGGTACACATTGAGCTTATGGTGTGAATTAAATCGTACTTTTATAATTATAGATTAATATAATTCTAAAAGCATAAACTTTATTTTATTATTTTATTATTTTATTTTGAGACCGTGTAGTAAAATGAGATCTTAAAGAAAGAATATATATTCTACCTCTGAGCTGCTGGTATTCTTATCTTGAATTCCCATAATTAGGCTGAGGATTCTTTCTCTTTTTTTTTCTAATATACATAGATATATGTGTGTATATGCATATATATATACGTATACACATACATATATATGTATATATATATATATATACATGTATATATACATGTATATATATATATGCATATACACACATATATATATGTAATGTTGGAAGAAAAAGTAACTAACAATTTTGCCAAACTGAAAAAAAGTTCCAAGACAACATTAAAAGACCCAAGTAAGATAAATGAAGGAAAATACCTCCAAAGTATATCATACTAAAATATCTGAAAGTCAGGGGCACCTGGGTGGCTCAGTCGGTTAAGCATTAGACTTTGGCTGAAGTCATGATCTCCTGATTTGCGAGTTCAATCCCTGTGTCAGGCTCTGTGCTGACAGCTCGGAGCCTATAACCTGGTTCAGGTTTTGAGTTTCCCTCTCTTTCTGCCCCCCCCCCCACTCATGTCCTGGCTCTCTTTCTCTCTCAAGAATATATAAAAATTATTTTTTTTAAATATCAGAAAATCAAATAAAATAGAATATTTAATGTCATCCAGAGGAGAAATATATATATATTATCTTCACATGACTGGAAATGATACTGACAGCATTCTTCTGTATATAAAAAGTAGACACCAGGAAAAACAAAATGGTAGTATAAACATGTTAAAACAAAATAAGAACTCTATGCCTAGTAAAAATATCTTTCAAGAATTAAGTATAATGCATATGTTATGTGGCAAACAGAATTTGAGGGAATATGTTATACACAGACTGACACAGATGGAAACTCAGAAATTCATCAGGAGTAAATCTGTAGCTATCAAATGAGGATTGATTGGACTAAAACCTATGATGTCTTAAGGGTTTTGAAAAAACACAGAGAGTAAAAATACATGTAGCATGTGAGACTTGACAAGTTATATGGATTTAAAGTGTTCTAATGTTCTTGTATTATCGTGAAAGTTGTAAAAGTAACAATATATATTAGACTCTTAAAACTAAGTCTGTGTATTTAAATTTATAGTACTCATTTAAAGAATAATAAGTGAATATATAAAACCCTACTAGGAGGAATAAAGATCAATAAAAATAATCAATTAATAGTGAAAAATACCCAGCTTAAAAAAAAAAACACTAAAGCATGGGATAATTTAAAATCAAAGGAAAATAATAGTAAGAGGAAATATTTAAACCAATACATCAGATTTTACATTCAATGAAAATGAACTAAATACACTAATTAAGGAACTACATTTTGCAGTCTGTAAAAAATTCTATCTAAATCCTTCTTAAAGAAAATATAAATTTAAATATAATGACACAATTATTTTATAAGTAAAAGGAAGGAAAAGGTATTATCATGCATATAGATACAAAAGTAGGTTTTTGGAGATCCACAGAATCCTGCCACAGAATTAGGAGGAATCTAAAATATTGTGGTATGTTTACATCTAAGATAAAAATATGCATTTTTGTGTAACAATTTGCAAGAGCTGCTAAGAAGATGAATAGGTGTCAAATTAGTCACTCTGTTTAGCAGTAGTAAGGTTATCAGCAAGCTAAAGGATAGCAGCAGTGGTGGATTATTGGATTGGAAATCAGATTACTGTAAGTTATGGAGTAAACAGGATGGAAGTAGGAGTGGGAATGAAAGAGATGTTATGTGTGTTAATTGAGGTACATGTATGGTCTTACGGAGGGCTATCCTTAGGATAAATAGAAGAATACTGTGAGTTTGAGGATTTGTTTGTAGGAAGATGAGAGTACTCCTATGGTATTTGTTTCAATTTTCTCTGAGAGAGATTTTAGCATAGTGAAGTTCTTTATCAAAGAGTTGATGTTATCCAAATGAGGAGCACATCATTGAAAAGGGAAATTTTATAATATTTTAACTGTATATTACTTCTTTTATTTTTTTTTTCAGATTGTCCCTTTCCATCTGATTTTGTGTGTACCATTTAGATATTTTGCCTCAACTAACTGCAAGAGTGCTTACTGCCAAATTGGAACATTATACTCGCTGCCTTAATGTTAGTGGCACAGAACTGATTTCCCACTGGACCCTAAGAAGGACATTGGTGGAAGTAAAAAAAAAAAAAAAGCAACATACAAAACTAGACCCAGAATGAAAAGCAAGAATGGATTTGAGAGAACGAAAGTCAACTAGTCATTATCAGGAGAGAGGATAGCAAAATCAAAGATGCAAAGGGGATATATTTTGAGGGGTGCCTGGGTGGCTCAGCTGGTTAAGCATCTGACTCGATTTTGGCTCAGGTCATGATCTCATGGTTTGTGAATTCTAGCCCTGCATAGGACTCCACACTGAGTGTGGAGCTGCTTGAGATTCTCTCTCTCCTCTCTCTCTGCCCCTCCCCCACTCACATTTCCTTTCTCTCTCTCTCTCTCTCTCTCTCTCTCTCTCTCTCTCAAAATAAATAAACAAAAAAAAAAAGGATGTATTTTGAGAAGAGAAAATTTTACAATGTCATGGTTATTATTAAAGAATGTGACAAATCCCTCCACGGTCACTGTAGCAATGTTAACTGGGATTGTTCCCAATTTGACACACTGTTCTAGGTTTCAGTTGTCTCATAGGACCACAGTTAAAATATGAGACCAATTTGGGCTTACAGATACTGCATTATATGTTTAAATGCCAACACACACACATCTAGGTACTCTTTGTCTTAAAGAAGATAAAAAGTATTTTAACAAATTACAAGAAAATTATGTAAGCATTAATAATTATGTATGTGTGTATCTATGCAATATGTACACATATTATATGTACATATGCATATGTAAATATGTCCATATGTATTGTATGTTTAGATGTGTATATATTAAATATATCATATGTTTTATATATATATAGGCAGAAGTGTGAATGTGTCTCTCTATATATTTATAATATATACATATTATTATATACATATATAATTATATATACACACATAATTCTAAAAGAGAGAAAACTTATGAAAGGATAAAAATAATATTTTTCAGTAATAATATTTTGAAGATAAACTCATCATTCCAGGAAAATTATAAATACATTGACCAGATAATCATCATCTATTTCTTTCCATATTTTGAGAGTCAATCAGTAGAAATACATACCATTTAGTTTATTGTTAGAAACAGAAAAATCTGTTAATGTCTAATTTATAGTGCATAAAATTGTATACAAGAAGCTCTTGATTGCACATTGCTTACTTGTTTCTGTTTGATTTATATCACAGGGTTCTTAATCCTTTGTTGTTCTTGCTTTTGCCTTTGAACTATTGCTTGGTAGAGTTTACCATCTACCCACACCTACGCTGTGAGGAAAGCCTGTTTCTTACAGCTCTTCTGTTTTTAGTTAGAATTTTTCTCTTTCAGTCTCTTCTAATTATGTCTTTATTTTTTTCTAACATATATTCATTTTTGAGAGTGAGAAAAACAGAGCATGAGTGGGGGGGGGGGCAGAGAGAGAGGGAGACACAGAATCCAAAGCAGGCTCCAGCCTCTGAGCTGTCAGCACAGAGCCTGACGTGGGGCTCGAATCATGGACCATGAGATCATGATCTGAGCCAAAGTTTGATGCTTAACTGACTGAGCCACCCAGGCTCCCCATCTTCCAATTGTTCCTTTAATGCATTCAGCAAAATGTGATTGATTATTTTGATGGTTTATTTTGTTGTAGAAAGTTATCTGTTTCTGAGAATTCCAACTTCCAGTTGTATTTCTATTTTATGACTTGATATACAGCATCTCTCTTTGACCTGTGGCTAAAACATACTTTTCTACTAATTTTCAGTTGAGCTTTTCATATACCAAAGGTGGCCTTAAGAGATTTTCTTACCTTATATGTCTCTAATCACAGAAGCTAAGGGAAGGGCTTCCATTAAAATAATTTATTTTAGGCAATAATCCTAATGAAAATGATTAGTGAATCTGGGGAAAGTGAAATGGTTGAAGCAAAAGAAAATCCTAGGTTGTAGCATTAATGTAGTTAATGTGGGGGCAACTGGAGCTAATGCTGCTTAAGACTACCTGAGGACCATGCTACGTGTATCTCAGAATTGTCTGTCTGATACACAAAGAGAATATTTTGCTACTGACTCTCATCTTCCATTGTTCAATGGTTTCTCCTAGGGTTTTAACACTTGCATTTTCAGATTTGATAGAAGTGGCTCCTTGATATCATATACACATGATTTATGCAGTGGCATTGGCAGATATATTAATTACAGAAAGCTAGATATGATGTGTAGTTGAAGCAACGTTCAGTCAGACTACCCTTACTGGCAATAGGTTAGACCAAAATTGGGGCTAAAACATGTGAGATGGGTTATTAATTATCTGCTCTTTTGGTCATTCAGATGTACTCTTTTCCTACATTAAATTCAGCCTATTACAGAGTCTTCAGGGTAGGTATTTCGTGGCAGTCTCTAAAATATACTTAACTACAGGGCAGTAATAGTTAAAACTATATTTTACTATGCTGTTCATTATATATCCATATTGGCATTTATCCATATTGATATTGAGTGTACCATTCATTCTAGATATCCTCAATCTTTATTAGCACTGGCATTCATCTAGTTTTCTTCCCTGATGGGATTTTTCTAAAACTTTATCTCAAAAAAGGCAGACTACTTAATTGCTTTACCTTTGTCACACTGTCATTGCAATAATTGCCAATTTATGGTTATCACTGGACATGAATCATTAAGAGATATCCCTTTGTATCCTCTGACTTCAGAATACTCTTTCCTTCCACCATTGTGTAGCAGCACAATGGTAATAAAACTCGATTAACACCACCAATATAGCAACATCTGTCTTTACTTGTTAGTTCACAATCATGGGAAGCCCCAAAAGGTGTTATAACTTCAGATTAAATGCAAAAAATTAAATGGAAGGACTCCTAAACCCCAGAAACCAGTGGTTTTTTTTGTTTTGTTTTGTTTTGTTTTTTATTCATCACAGCTCAATGTGGTGAGGATGGGAGCACAAATTGCTAAATGCTTCATTGAAAATAATACAGAGTATATCAATTCTATGCTCACCCCTTGATTCCTGGACCTACAGCTTCTAGATTTTGGGGACTTGGAACCAAATATTAGTTCCCATTTCAGTGTATATAGCATAAGCTTGAGAAGAATAACTAAATTCTCATATTATTATCATTATGCTAGCACCACACCTAAAGACCATGCCAACATTTTGTCACACTGACAGCTTATTGATATAGGATATCTATCTATCTATCCATCTTAATATTCTACATATATCTTGCTATATATATAATAATATATATACACATATATTCATGTATAATATATAACAATTATAGATTGCATATATCATTTATAGAGTATATATAATATGTATTGAGTAGGCTGTATTATATATTACAATGTGTGTGTGTATGTGCATGTGTGTATATGTATGTGTGTTTGGGACTACAGTTGCTGTTTTATTTATAGTTCTTCTCTGCAGAATGGAAGATCTGAGTTATCAGGTATATCTAACAAACTGGGATATGCTCTTTTGTGAGTTACTGTTTACCCACTTTATCACTTTACATTCCATCACATCACTGCCACCCCAAAGACCTATAATATGAGACAGAGTGTGACAAAACTTTACAACCTGGATCTTACCTCCATTCTTTGTAAAGAGCCATCCCAGTGAGCTTGTTTTTTTGTTTTTGTTTTTGTTTTTTTATGACTCCTATTTGTGATTAAAGTTTATGAAAGGTCATAAGATGGTGGAATAGTATGGAAACCCAGGGCTTCTGTCATCCCTAAAACACAACTATATCAATATCAGACCATTTTAAACACCTAGGAAATTGATCTGAGGATTAACACGACAATCTACATAATTTGAGTAAAAGATGGTTGCAGGTAAGTGGTATGGAGAGGTGAATTGGGAGAGAGAAAAGCCATGGTAATGCAGGAGATAGGGAGCCAATTTCATGAGAGAGGACAGAGAGAAAGAAAAAGAGGGAGAGAGTGCAGCACATCAGATAATGCAAGAAAAGCATTTCCCCCCAAAAGTAGCTGGAGAGAAAGAGAATGAAGGATTGAAAACACTTGCAAGGACTGGACAAGAAACCTGTTCCCCGAAACCACTGATGGGGAAAAAGTAGAAGGTTTCACTATCACCAGTTTTCTATAAACAATGACACAGAGAGTCTGAAATTTGGGAGCTCAGTGTCTGGTGGTGCCTTGGTGAAGAACCAGGGTAAATCCGTGGAACAGGCAGAAAGGTCTGAGGGGTCTGTGTGCCACAAGGGGAAAAGCAGTCCCCCTGCTTTGAGTGTTTTTGGTATAGGCAAAGAGCCTCTCCATGGACAAAAGTACAGCCCCAGAGAGCTGCCAGGTTTACTGAGACAGGAACAAAGATGCTGGCTGAGAGCAGAAAAACCTGGCATCAGTGGTGTGTTGCCATTTACCATACTTTGAGACTTTGCTGCTGCATAGTCGGGTGAATGTTTTCTGGGACAAGTTGATATCCAGCCATTGTTCAGTGACACCCTCCCCCAGAGGAACAGTGCAGGTCCGAACTGTGGGGGTCTCTGAAGTGTGGGGTTTTGAAACACAGCCCCATCTGAGCTAACACTCTGGAAGGAGACACCACTTGGCAGGCAGACATCTTGGACACAGACAGGATAAAGGAAGGGAACTGATGGAAGCCTGAGAAAAAGGAGGAGTGATTGATTGCATGTCTGTGAGGGTGCCACATTCCCACACCAGAGACTAGAGAGTGTGGTGAAGCAATTTTCACCTCTAGCCCACCCACACTGATCTACCCCAGTGAGTTAAGCAGAGCCACCAAGTAGAGAACCAAGCCTTTACAACAAGCCCCACCCAGTGGCACCCTCCAGGCACATCCCCCAGAAGACCAGCACAAATCCTTTCCACCCACTTACTCTGTGGATCATATTGTGCTGCAAAGTTTCAGTTCTAGGGGAAATTGGATCTAGTTTCATTTGGGTTTCTTTTTGTTGCTTGCTTATTTTCTTCACTTCTCTTTTGGTTTATGTTGTTTTTCTTTTCTTTCTTTCTTTTCCTTTTCTTTCTTGGATACAGAAAGGACAAATTTTTTTTCAATTTTATTATTTAAATTTATTTTAATTTTTAATTTATTTTTTTAAACTTATTTCTCCTTTTCTCTTTTCTATCAAGCTCCTCTTAATAAGCACACTGAAACACACCTAGGATATAGCTACCTTTTTTCATTTGTTTTGTTTTGTTTTTAATTTTTTTCATGTTATTTTATTAATTTCTTTCTTTCTCCAAAAGACAAGATTGAGAAATTCACCCCAAAAGGAAGAACAGGAAGAAACGACTGTCAGTGATTTAATCAACACAGATATGTCAGTACTAAAATTTAAAACCATTTAAAACCACTAGCTGTGGATTGAACAAAAGCATAGAAGACACTAGACAGTCCCTTTCTACAGAGATAAGAGAACTAAAATCTAGTCAGCCCAAAATTTAAAAAGCTGTAACCTAGATGCAATCTCGAATAGATGCCATTATGGTGAGGATGGGTGAAGCTGAGTAGTAAATAAGTGTGATACAGAAGATAAAATAATGGAAAATAATGAAGCTGAAAAAAAAGAGGGAAACAAAGGCAAAATATCATGATACAAGACTTAGAGAACTCAGTGACTTATTAAATAGGAATATCTTGTATCATAGGAGTCCCAGATGCTGAAGAGAGAGAAAAAAGGACAGAAGGTTTATGTGAGCAAATTATAACTAAAAACATCCCTTATCTGGGGTAGGACACAAACATCAAAATTCAAAAAGCACAGAGAACTCCCACTAATGTCAACAAACACCTACCATCACCAAGGCATATCATAGTCAAATTCACAAAATACATGGGCAAGGAAATAATCATGCAAGGAGAAACGGGGGAGAAAAGTCCTTAACCTACAGGGGAAGACAGATCAGGCAGGTTCCCGGTAGATCTGTCCTCAGAGACGTGGCAGGCCACAAAGGAGTGGCAGCATATATTCAACTTTCTAAGTGGAAAAAATATGCAGCCAAAAATTCTTTATCCAGCAAGCTGGTCATTCAGAATAGAAGGCAGGATAAAGAGTTTCCCAGACAAAAATTAAAGGAGTTTGTGACCACTAAACCAGCCCTGCAAAAAATTTTAAGGGTGATTCTTTGAGTGGAGGAAAAAACAGAACAAAATACCAAAAGCAGAAAAGACTAGAAAGGACCAGACAACATCACCAGAAACATCAATTCTATAGGCAACACAATGGCACTAAATTCACAGCTTTCAATAATTACTCTGAATGTAAGTGGACTAATTGCTCCAATCAAAAGACATAGGGTATCAGAATGGATAGAAAAACAAGATCCACCTATCTGCTCTCTAGAAGAGACTCATTTTAAACCTAAAGATACCTGCAGATTGCAAGTGAGGAAATGGAGAATCATCTGTCATGCTAATGGTTATCAAAAGAAAGCTGGAGTATCCATACTTACATCAAACAAACTAGATAAAGGGTCTATCCATCAAGATCTAACAATTGTAAATATTTATGCCACCAACTTGAGAGCACCTAAATGTATAAATTA
This sequence comes from Acinonyx jubatus, assembly GCF_027475565.1. Lineage (NCBI taxonomy): Eukaryota > Metazoa > Chordata > Mammalia > Carnivora > Felidae > Acinonyx > Acinonyx jubatus. The sequence continues at coordinate 27,432,915 of NC_069394.1, forward strand.
GTCACAAACATAAATAAACTCATTGATGATATTACAGTAATAGTAAAGGACTTTAACACCCCACTTACAACAATAGACAGATCATCTAAACGGAAAATCAATGAGAAAATAATGCCTTTGAAAGACATACTGAACCAGATGGACTTAACAGATATATTTGTAACATTTTCATCCTAAAGCAGAATACACATTCTTCTCAAGTGCACATGGAACATTCTCCAGAATAGATCACATACTGGCTCACAAATCAGCCCTTAATAAGTACAAGAAAGATCAAGATCATACCATGCATATTGTCCGACCACAATGCTATGAAACTTGAAATCAACCACAAGAAAAAAGGAAAGACCATGAATACTTGAAGATTAAGGAACACCCAACTAAAAAATGAATGGGTTAACCAAGAAATTAAAGGGGAAATAAAAATGTCCACGGAAGCCAATGAAAATGAAAACAACAAAGCCTCTGGGATGCAGCAAAAGTAGTCATAAGAGGGAAGTATATAGCAATCCAGGCCTTCCTAAAGAAGGAAGAAATGTTTCAAATGCATGACCTGACCTTACACCTGAAGGAGGTGGACAGATAACAGTAAATGAAGCCCCAAACCCGCAGAAAGGAAATTATAAAGATCAGAGCAGAAATCAATGATACAGACATTGGAAAAACAAAAAACAAACAAAAAAACCAGTAGAAGACATCAACAAAACTAGGAGCTGATTTTTTTTTAAAGTAACAAAAATGATAAACCTCAGACAGACTTATCAAAAAGAAAAAGGAAAGGACCCAAATAAATAAACTCAATAATGAAAGAGGAGGGGTCATGACCAACAAACACAACAGAATACAAATAATAATAAAATAATATTATGAGCGGTTATAGGCCACAAAACTGGGCAATCTGGAATAAATTGATAAATTATAAGAAACATATACTCTACCAAAACAGAAACAGAAAGAAGTAGAAAGTTTGAACAGGATCATCAATAGCAAAGACATTGAATCAATAATTGAAAATCTGCCAAAAAACAAGAGTCCAGGGCCAGATGGCTTTGCCAGGAAATTCTACCAAACGTTTAAAGAAGAGTTAATACCTATTCTATTAAAATTGTTTCAAACATAAAAATGGAAAGACAACTTTCCAAACTCAGTCTAGGAGTTGAGCATTACCTTGATTCCAAAACCAGACCAAGACCCCACTAAAAAGGAAAATTACAGATCAATTTACCTGATGAACAAGGATGTAAAAATTCTCAACAAGATACTAGCAAATCGAATCTAACAATACATTAAAAGAACTATTCACCATGATCAAGTGAGATTTGTTGCTGAGTTGCAGAGGTGGTTCAATGTCCACAAATCAATGTGATACACCACATTAATAAAAGAAAGGATAAGAACCACACGATCCTCTCAATAGATGCAGAAAAAGCATTTGAAAAAAAATACAGCATCCTTTTTTGATAAAAACCTTCAAGAAAGTAGGTATAGAAGGAACATGCCTCAGCATAATAAAGGCCATATATTAGAGACTCACAGCTAATATCATCATCAGTTGGGAAAAGATGAGCGCTTTCCCCCTAAGGTCAGGAACATGACAGGGATGTCCGTTCTCACCACTGTTGTTCGACTTAGTACTGGAAGTCCTAGCCTCAGGAGTCAGACAACAAAAAGAAACAAAAGGCATAAAAATTGGCGAGGAAGAAGTCAAACTTTCACTCTTTGCAGACAACCTGATAGTCTAGGTAGAAAACCCAAAAGACTCAACCAAAAAACTGCTAGAACTGATACATGAATTCAGCAAAGTCATGGGATATAAAATCAACATACAGAAATCAGTTGCATTTCTATACACCATTAATGAAGCAGCAGAAAGAGAAATCAAGGAATGAATCCCATTTACAATTGCACCAAAAACCATAAGATACCTAGGTATAAAGGTAACCAAAGAGGTTAAAGATCTATTTGCTGAAAACTATAGAATACTTATGAAAGAAACTGAAGAAGACACACAAAAACAATGGAAAAACATTGAGTGCTTATGGATTGGAAGAACAAACATTACTAAAATGTGTATACAACCAAAAGCAATCTACACATTTAATGCACTCTCTATCAAAACAAAACAAACATGCTTCACAAAGCTAGAACAAACAATTCTAAATTTTGTATGGAACAATAAAAGACCCCAAACAGCCAAAGCAATCCCAAAAAAGAAAACCAAAGCTAGAGGCATCATAATTCCAGACTTCAAGCTGAATTACAAAGCTGTAATCATCAAGACAGTATGGTGCTGGCACAAATAGAGGCACAGAGATCAATGGAACAGGATAGAGAACCCAGAAATAGACCCACAAATGTATGGCCAAGTAATCTTCGACAAAGCAGGAAAGAATATCCAGTGGAAAAAAAGATTCTTCAGCAAATGGCGTTGGAAAAACTGGACAGCAACATGCAGAAGAATGAAACTAGATCACTTTGTTACACCATACACAAAAGTAAATTCAAAATGAATGAAAGACCTAAATGTGAGACAGAAAACCAACAAAATCCTACAGAAGAAAACAGGCAGCAACCTCTTTGACCTTGGCCACAGTAACTTCTTACCAGACATGTCTTCAGAGGCAAGGGAAACAAAAGCAAAAAGGAACTATTGGGACATCATCAAGGTAAAGAGCTTCTGCACTGCAAAGGAAACAAACAACAAAACCAAAAGGCAACCAACAGACTAGGAGAAGATATTTGCAAATGACATATAGAATAAAGGGCTGGTATCCAAAATCTGTAAAGAATTTATCAAACTCAACACCCAAAAAACAATCCAGTGAAGAAATGGGCAGAAGACATGAATAGACACTTTTCCAGAGAAGACATCCAGATGGCTTATAGACACATGAAAAGATGCTCAACATCAGTCATCATCAGGGAAATACAAATCAAAACCACAATAAGATACCACCTCACACCTGTCAGAATGGCTAAAATTAACAAGTCAGGAAACAACAGACGTTGGCAAGGATGTAGAGAAAAGGGAAAACTTTTGCACTGTTGGTGGAAATGCAAACAGGTGCAGCCACTCTGGAAAACAGTATGGAGATTTCTCAAAAAATTAAAAACCACCACTCTACAACCCAGAAATTACACTAATAGGTATTTATCCAAAGGATACAAAAATGCTGACATGATGGGGCACATGCATCCCAATGTTTATAGCAGCACTATCAGCAATAGCCAAATTATGGAAAGAGCCCAAATGTCCATCAACTAATCAATGAATGAAAAAGCGAGTCAGACGCTTAACCTCCTGAGCCACCTAGGCACCGCTATGTGCATGCTTTCTGCCAATTAAATATGTCCATCTGTATACTTTCTTTTCCAAACATCCTTGTTCCTGATAATCTAATTTTCGTCTTTCCAGCTCCCAACAAACCTGCCATGCCATTTGACACTGCCTTCAAGTCTGTGTATGTCTGTACTTCAAGCAACTTCTCTCTGAATACAAAGTAAGTGACTGTGTTATTTAAAGATTGGCGGGGGAGGTTTTCCCTTTAGCACTCTCCTTCTAGGTTACCCTTAAGTGTAGTTATTGTGAATGTAGTATGTTTTTGCAATTTCAAACATATGGAGCCAATATATCTGTCAGCCAACTCAAGATTTTTTTTTCCTTTTCTGGTAGTTCATCTGGGATTTTAAATGAGTAAACAGATATAGGCTGAGAAAGAAATGTTGGTGATCTGAGATAGGTGATTTGGGGAGTCTGGTGTACACATTAACCCAATTTACTTGTGGCCTTTAAACATTCTCGGGACAAAACAGGTGCAACATCATTGTATAAAAGACTGTTGCTAAGCCTACTTGACCTTATGAGTGGGTAGTTCATGTTTTATATTCCACAGCCATCAAAATTTGAGGACTTTGTTGCTGGTACTTTTAATGTCATAACTAAGAATTCATTGCTAAATCACAAAAGGGCAACCAACAAATTTGGAGGGCTTAATACTCAACTTTTAATCACTATAATACATTGCGTTAATAGAATGAATGATAAAAGCCACATGTTCATTTCAATCAATACAGAAAAAACATTTGACAGAACCAGCACTGTATCATGATAAACACACCTAATAAACTGGGAATAGAAGGCAACTTTCTCCGCCTGGTAAAAATAGTTTAAGAAAAAATCTCAGCTAGTATCATGCTTAATGTTGAGAAACTGAAAATCTTCCCTCTAAGATCAAGAACAAGACAAACGGGGCACCTGGCTCAGTCAGAAGAGCATGTGACTCTGGATCTCAAGGGCATGAGTTTGAACCCCATGTTGGGCATAGAGATTATTTGAAAAAAAGAACAAGACAAAAGTGAAGTAGCTATATTAATTATAGAAAAAGAAGACTTAAGAATTAGGAAGATTACAGGGTGCCTGGGTGTCTCAGTGAGTTAAGCATCCAACTTTGGCTCAGGTCATGATCTCGCAGTTTCTGAGTTCGAGCCCCGCGTCGGACTCTGTGCTGACAGCTCAGAGCCTGGAACCTGCTTCAGATTCTGTGTCTCCCCCTCTCTCTGCCCCTCCCATGCTTATGTTCTGTCTCTCAATAATACATAAATTAAAGAAAAAGAATTAGGAAGATTACTAGGGATAAAGAGCATTGCATAATGTTAAGTTTTAATTCATTTAGGAGGTAAAAAACACCCTAAACCTTTATTCTTTTCAAAAGAGAGTATCAAAATAACATGAGATAGAAAGTGATCAAATAGTGAGACAAAATAATCAAATACACTATTATGGTGAATCATTTTGTTACTATAGTACTTTGAGAGTTTACTGAGTACCTTTTATCACTCTAAAGAAGTAATATCACAATATTATCCTTAATTCATTAAAACAGTCCTATGAGTTACATATTATTGATATATTCACTTTACAGATAAAGAGTCAGTGAAAGCTTAAGTAATATGTCCCTATCAAGTAGCTAGCAAGCCAGACAAGTTGTGTTAGCATCCGACTGCTGTGGAAGAAATTAGTTAGATAATTCCTTTGGTAAAAATAATGCAACTAAAAGACTGCCTGTCCTGAATCAGTAGCTCTATAGTTATAGAGAGGGCTTATTCAATAAATTTATAGGAAATAAAAGTAACTTGACAAGGAAGTGTTACACATATGTTAAATCTAAACACATCCCTCATGTTTTGAACATGAACAAATTTTGGAACATGGCTTGAGGTCTTTTATGTAATTCATGAAAAAGTGTTTGCTTAGCATGTGTGCATATGGGGATTCTTTCAGTTGTGGCAGGTTGACTGTTAAAGGCTCTGGCAGCATGTATAAATATTGAGCAGGTGATGGAAACACAGAGCTAAAGTGCATGGTCTGCATTGGAAATAATGTTTTGAATTTTCCCCACCTGTTACTAAATTTATGGAAGAAATTACTTTTTTCAGAAGAGAAAAATAAAATAAAAACAGAGGGCTACGGTCATCATCTTGTAGGAAAACAACACTTAACAAGGGAAGTAAGGCACGTGTAAATAGTATGGCCAAAGAAAACGGGATGGCCTGTAAGGTTGAGAATAAGCAAGCATGGAAAGACAGACTTTGAGGATGGGGCAAAAGGGCACCTATATTCAAAGCTGCAGAGATGGAGAATGCAAGAACAGAAAATTATTGTTAGCTTGGCCTTTAACACTCCCAATTGTCCAGAGTTAAGGAGAGAATGCAGACAAAGTCCTATGAGAAAGTTTAAACAATGTGTAAGCTACTCTTTTGAGAAAACAGAGTGTAAAAGGAAAGAGAAAATTCAGTAGCTGAAAGGAGGCACAGATTAGAGCAACTTCAGCCTATTTAATTTATAATGGAAGGTTTGTGATTGTTATATAACTTGTTCTATGTCCCCCTGTCTTAATTTATGTAAACACTATCAACATGGGGAGGGAAAACTTCATATTCAGTACAATACTGGCAGTATGAAAAGACTACAAATTAGCCACAGCTGAATGTTAAAGAAATATTTAACTCAGCTGACCTTTGAGAAAGAAACAAAGGAATCCTACCCTCCTTTTTTTTTTATCCCTGCCAAGTGGACTGCTGGAGCTTTTATGATACTTATGAGGCTCTTCTACCAGAAACAATGACACTGCTTAAATGACTGAATCTATTGAATGAATTCTTCAGGCTTTCTTATGTAGGCACATCAAGGGAAAGCATGTAAAATTGCATTATAGTAATACAGAATTGTAATCTTTGTAGAGCCACAAAAGAAAAGAAGATGTTTATATTACAAATTGGTTCCACCTCTTTGAGCCTTGAGAACTGGTTTAAAGTGCCTTATTTACAAACATTTCAAATTTGTATTCTTAATCTTTTAGGAATTCAGTAACTAGGAAAGTCATTAAAATCATTATATTTAGCTTCTGATGTTTGCTGTCACATTACAGTGTGTACTTTCTAAACATACCAGCATGAATTATTTATGCTCGCATATTGATATCATAGCTTTAAATAATATTTTCTTCTGAAGGTATTGTTAAATATATCTGTGCATATATTTATGCTAGACACAGAACATACTAAAGTGTCCAGTAAGAGTAATTTAAATGTTTTTCTCTATTAAGAAAAACTTCCTATGTTTCTGAGTATTTATCTAAAAGAATTGAAAGCAGGATCTCAGAGTTATTAGCATCGCCATGTTCATTGCAGTACTGTTCACAATACCCAAGATGTAGAAATTACCCAAATGTCCATCAATAGATGAATGGATTAAACATGTAATATGTATATAAAATGGAATAATATTTGGCCTTAAAAAGGAAGGAAGTTTTGCCATATGTGACAATATGGGTGAACCTTGAGGACATTGCGCTATATGAGATAAGCTAGTCACAGATGGACAAACATTGCATGATTCCATTTATATGAGGTACCTAAAATAGTCATATTTATAGAGACAGAGAGTAGAATGGTGGTTGCCGGGAGCTGGGGAGAGGGAAAAATGATAGTTGCTAATCAATCAGCAGGTATAAAATTTCCATTGTGCGAGATGAGTAAGTTCTAGACATATGCTGTACAACACTGTGCTTACAGATAACAATACTATATTGATTTCTTCAAAATCTCTTAAAATGGTGATCTTTTGTTAAGTGTTCACAATACAATAAAAATTTTAAGGGACACCTGGGTGGCTCAGTCGGTTAAGCATCTGACTCTTGATTTCAGCTTGGGTCATGATCTCAGGGTTCCTGGGGTTGAGCCCTGTGTTGGCCTCTGGGCTGAAAGTGCAGAGTCTACTTGGGATTCTCTCTCTCTCCCATCTCTCTCTGCCCCTCCCCTACTCACTCTCTTTCTCTCTTTCAAAAATAAACTTAAAAAAAATTTTAAATAGAAAGTTCCAGGGATATAATGAAAATGTTTCAAAACCCAATTTCCATTTCCAACAGAATATCTCCTTATAGTAGGCAAATTAATTTCAACCTTGCCCAAGATAGTCATTTGGTCTCCAACAGAATCACTAACCCATCTTCTCTATTTTATCATACCTTACATACCATCTTACTTTAAATAAGTAAGATTATTACTTTATTGCCCTACACATCACACAGGCATTTGGTTGTGTCATGTTAACTAAATAACCCTTAGAAGATCCCAGGTGTGGCACTTCTAATATCCTCATTTCCTGTCATTTTCTCTCAGCACTTTCATAATTTTCTGCACATAATTAATTCCCCAGTAATCTTGGTAAGAAAAGAAAAGCAAGGAAAGGAAAGGAAAGAGAAGGGAAGGGGAGGGGAGGGGAGGGGAGGGAAAGGAAAGAGAAAAGAAGAAAAAAAAAAGAAAATCCTAATGCTATATTTGTTGTTTATGATACCATCTTGTTTTCAAATGTTCCAGTTCCTAGAAACTTGATCATTAAGGTGTATTATTATTAGGTAGTTAATAAATATATTCTATTTGTCTTTTTTCCCATAACATCCAAATGTTTTTTTCCCATTATTGGTACTAACAGTGAGATATGGATATTAATAAGTATATTGATTTTAATATGAGTACATTTATTTACTCATTTATTAAATGATGAGATTTTAGGAGAATAAGAACTATAAAATCAGCATTCTCTTCCAGTGAATTAACAAATAATTATCAAACAAAATATAATCACCATGGCATATATTTTTCATTATTGTTGAATCCAATTAATGGTATCTCTTAATTTACAAATTTCCTTTGATGTAATTTGATTTAACAGATACCAATTATCTGTTTATTTGTCAAACATTTATTATGTGTAAAATAAAGTGCCAGTTACCGTGGAAAACAAAATCAATTCAAGTAAAGATGTTTTCCTCTGCCTAGTAAAGAACAGAATATTTTTACATAAGTAAGTTTTAAAGAATGCATAATTCACTAAGGAGATGTTCAGAATACAGTCAATGAAGAGCCAGAGGAATATATAACTTTATCTCCCCAAAAGAGCTCTTGACAGTGTAGCCAGTGAACTCCACATTGCTAAATCCCTAGCCAATTCCTATTTCTCTTCATCATAAATTCAACAGTAGCATCTGGCATCTTCAAGAACTTCTGTGCCACTTTACTGTCTTCATTCTCCTTCTAATATTCTGGCAGCTCCTTCTCAATCTCCTTTGCTGTTTCTTCTTCATCTTCACAAACTCTGCATTATAATTTCCTAAGCCTTGTCCTACAATGCCTTTTCCACTGCATCTATTGTCTTTAAGACTATGCATGTGTTGAGCATTTCCAAAGTTATAACTCTAGGCAGAACATCTTGCCTGAAGTCTAGTTCTGTGTATTCAACTACCTTCTACTTATTTCTACGTATGTATCTACAGGCATCTCAAATTTAGCATGTACAGAACTGCTCTTATGATTTTATCCAGCTCCCCAAAATGGTTCCTCTTTCAGTTTTTCAAATCATATTAGTAAATGCTAATTCCCTTCCTCTAGGTGCTCAGAACCACAACTTAAGGAGCATCTTTGATCTTGATTGCTCTTTGTTCCCAACCATATTCAATCCAGTTGGCATTCATTCAAAATATGTTTAAAAAAATTATCCTGTCCTTTCACCATGTTTATTGTTATGCCTTAATCTAAGCTACCATCAGTTCTCAATGAAATTACTGCAATGACCTTTTTTATGAAAATAAAACAAAATACTTAGCCAGTGAATGAGATAAAAAAATAAACTAAATGTGTAAATTTGAAAGAAAAACAATAAATAAAATAGTTTTCATTTAAATTGATATGTCCATGTTGTATTCAATCTTAAGGAATTTGCTAAACTTCTTTTCTTCCCAAACTAAAACAAAAATCTAGAGCTAGTAAGTAAAGTCAGTAGGGTTACAGCATATGCTGTTAATGTGCATAAGCAATTGCATGTTTGTATTCTTACAAGAAAGAGTCCATCACTTAAAAAAGCAATTCAGTTTGCAGTAATATCAAGAATTATAATATACTTTGAAATAACTTGAAAAATGACATATAGCACTGCAAAGTACATACAACACAATGCTGAGAGATATTGAAGAAGATGCAAATGCTTGGAGAAATTATACCATGTGCATGGATCAGAGGTCACAATAATTTTAAGGTGGCAATTCTTTTAAATATATGTGGAGATTTAATGCTTTTACTATTAAAATCATAGCAGACTTTTTTGTAGAAACTGAGAAACTGATTTTCAAATTCAAAGTACTTAGAATAATTGACAACAGTCTTGAAAAGAATTTACAATATCTGGCTTCAAAACCTTCAATGAAAATAAATAATCAAGACATTATGATGCTGGCATTAGGATAGATATATAGAACAAAGGAAGAGATTAATAGTCCAGAAATAAGACCATGAAAAGATGCTCAACATCATTAATTGTTCGGAAAATGCAAAATAAAGACACAATCCGATATACCTGCATACCCAATAGAATGGCTAACATTAAAAATAATGACAAAATCAAGTATTATCAAGTATTGGAGAGGATGATTAGAAACTGAAACTCTCATACATTGCTGGTGGGAATGTAAAATAATGCAGACATTACTGCAAACACTGTGGTAAAGCTTATTTCCGTGATAAGAAAAAAAAGTTGAAAATCACTTATTTATAAGAAGGATAGTAGGAGAGCAGTGCAGTTACTCTCTTTCCTAAGATATGCTGACTTTTCAACTCTCTATCATACTACAATCTATGGACCTTTAACATGTTGATATTCCACAGAGCATCACATGATTTTACTGTACCAATAATAGCATGTTAATCAGAACTGATTAACCAAAAGTGAACAATTATAATGCATGTCCTAGTAAGTCCCATATCTCAAGGACATGATAATAAACTCTGCAAAAAGAGGCCTTCCCTATTTGTGGTATTTCAGGAGTTCAATGATCTAAATCATATTGAAATATTTCTTCTACAATGGAAAAGAAAATGAACAAGGTATTTCACTTTATACTCTCTACTACTGAGAAAGACACCTAGTGTTGTCTTTCCCAGTTAAGGCATCTCTGTACACATTCTCTGCAACCTTAGTTTAGCTTTAATTGACATTTATTAACGCTGTTTATTCTCTCAACCACTGCCCATTTCTTGCTAAAAATGGTAATTTAAATAAATACAAAATTCACCTTTTTTTCCCCATATAAGATCACAAAAATCTGAGAAAAAATAAACAGTGTAAATTGTAACCTCTACTCTCCAAATTTCACAATCTCAGAAGTATAAGTCTAAATTGAAACAATGACAGAAATTCAACTAATACCTAGTATAATAGCTAACTTCTTATTACATATAGTTATTATAACATTAGATAGTGTTGTATATAATGTGCCATTACGCTAACTAACTCCTTATTATAATATGCTCATTTACTGGGTTTCTACACTCCACCATATGAATATCATGAATAGAACAATTAGAGCCATATCACGTTATTAAAGTACATATGCAGTTTAAAAATACATAAATTTCTAAAATAATACTTTTATTGTTCCTTATTATATTTTAAGACATTTTGAAACATAGCTAAAAGTAGAATTTTTTTAATGTTTATTTATTTATTTGTGAGAGAGAGAGCATGCACAAATGGGGGGGAGGGGCAGAGAAAGAGAGGGGGGAAAGAGAGAATCCCAAGCAGGCTTCACACTGTCAGCATGGAGCCTGACATGGAGCTGGAACTCACAAACCTCGTGACCATGACCTGAGCCGAAGTCAGACGCTTAACTGACTAAGTCACCCAGACGCCCCACGTAAAGTATAATTCCATTCCTTTCTATGGGTCTTGCAAAGTCTGGGCTTTTCAAAATCTATGTTCCTTTGGATTTATGCATTTTAGAAATATGTGTCCCTAGAAGACATGAGTCCATGCCGACTTTTCCAGCAGTTGTCAACTTTTACTGAAAGTTTGGGAAAAATACATTTCTAATATTAAAAATTCACATATATTATTTAAGGTAATTACATCAATGTTAAAATAAAATATGCAACTTCAAATATATTTTACACTTACCGATATTACTTTGAGCCACAGCTCCAGACCCCAGAGGAACAAGTTCACTCTCCTCATTATACATCTAAAATCAAAGTTTCTGAAGCAAATTTTAGATAAGTCTCTAGTAGGTATAAAAATTCAGTACTTCATATGCTATTTCTCCTTTTTGGTGGTGGGGGGGAAGTATTATAGTGTGACTCCATAAGTTTATGATGTCTGTTTATTACCTGAACCTATATACCACATCCAATTTTTAAAAAAGTAAATTTCCATAAAGTTAATACCTGTGAGGGCAGTTTTTGAAGTGCCCCTTTGTGTTCATGCCCCATGTGTGATCCCCTCCTCTTGAGTATGGGGATTAGTATGAATCTTCTGAAGACAGAATAGAGCAAAAGTAACGGGAGTATACATACATTTGTTTGTGTCTGTATATGTGTGTGTAAAGCAGAGTTAGCATGAACAAATGTTGAGAGGTTGTAGGGTCATGGTCGTAGTAATAAAAGCTGAAAAAGTTATATGCATTTTATACAAAAACCTGGATTGTACAAGCTTCTATTTTCAAAATTTTTCTTTTTGAAATGTTGGTGCATATGCATTACTACATCTCTTAGGTAATTTTCAAACATTTCCCTTTCATTGTTCTATAAATCTTCTCTTGCCAAAGGGATCAATTGGGATTAGAGGTTTATCCCATGGCTAAGATACAAAGCAAAAAGGCAGAGAGTAATCTTACCTTTCAGGCAAATACACTTCAGCAAAAACAGCAGCAGGTGTCTCTCCTTTGTAAGTTTTTCTCCACTTGAATATGGTTCTAGTATTTAAAGGAACAGTGTTTTATGTTTTAACACAGCCCTAATGCGAGCTAACTACCTATCATATGCTGTTACAAAGAAATATTGATCCATCTTCCTGTTGTAGAAAAAGTGGCTATTTCAGACATATTGAGAGATAAGTGGATTTCCAGCTTGTTGCCTTTCTAAGGTATTTAAATGGTGGCTTTTGCTATAAAATAGAATAACAATAATGTTTTATTTATTATTTGCTCAGTCATAATTTATCACTGCAGTATTATCAGTTTTCCTTTTTAATATAAAAGCTGTTAAATACCTAGTTATTTAATTGTTCAAAAACAGATTGATAAAGGCATAAGGACACTTTTGCAATCAATTAAATGGTTTGAGAAAGGAATGTTCTTACACAGTGATTGAACAGCAGACTTAGGTTTTCTATTTGAGCTTTTATAGGTACATATTAATTTTATTATGAGCCTGTCATAAGTGGACATTATAATACTCACTGAATTTACAAACTCTAATTATATAACCCAATAATAAGACTCAGTAAACCCTCTTTTAAATGTATGTTAATATGCTTAAAATCACATACTGTCATTTAATAATGTCAAAGGTTTAACAAAATACATTATTAAAATTCACAGCATTAAATGTGTTTTTAGTTATTCAAAGCCTATTTTGATTCTGATGTGAGAAAGTCAAAGTAGTGACAATCGTAGGCAAAATGTATATTAAGCTAAATCTTTACTGATTAGTTTTTTAATGTAATTCCCTGTAATAATCCAGGCTTTCTTAAAGATTTAGCATGACATATGCCACAACATTACTCCGGATATATTGTTCTAGACTGTGTTCAGGATTTTATTTCTATCATCCCCACCATCAAATTTCACATTCATTCTGAATCTGCTTAGCTGCCCATGATCTCCAGAGCCTATAGATGCTAACTAAATATATTGGAGTATGCATTATTTTAATTCAAAGTGATATACCTCTGCTATGGAAGAATATTTACGTCCCCAGATAATTAATATATTTTCATTAATAACTCAAAATATTAAATAAGTCATATTTTCTCTAAAAATAGCAGTATCAAAAATTTATTAAGTTCCTTACATCTTACAATAGTTTCACATAAATTATTCCCTTTAATTCTTAGAGAGACTCTTTGAAGTAGGTAGAGACAATAGCATCCTATTTTTATAAATGACGAAAGTGTGTGCAGAGAGCTTTATTGACTTGCTAAGGTTCATAATCCAGTGAGTAAAAAAATCTAGAATTCACATATGGGTTTTCTGATTGTTTGCCCAGTGTGCTTTTTAACTGCAGCCTGGAATCATTCATTGAAATAACAGTATGTTGTTAACGTTTAAGATTAAATTGTGCATGAGAAGTAAAAATTAGCAGAAAGGATGAGGCTGACAGTTTGAAAAGTAAAATATTTCTGATTTCTAATGTAGTGAAGATGGCATACTACAAAAGTGACATTACTAATTGATATAATATCTAATATTTACGTTTATGTATCCTGAGTATGCACTTTGTGTGTTATGGTTCCAAAACTTCCTGAGAACGAAATTTAAACCTAACAGAATATTTTCATGTTTTATAACACTGTTGAAGATACTTTCAGTTTGCTCTCCAAAACCTTTTTCAGTTCCTTTGTCTAACTTCCTTCAATACAAACTGGAAGGCCAAAAGCCTTCCATTTCTCAGTTTTCCTTGCTTTGCAATCCATGAGAAGTGACTGGAAGCTGGTTAGGAATAGTACAGAGAGCTTTTAATGCCCTTATTGCCCTTATAAAAAGAGACAAAGGTAACTGAAGGAGCTCTTCCCAGTTTTTCCATGTTCCTTTCTTGAAGGTGAATGGGGTGGGGTATCTGGGACTGCAGTAGTCACTCTGGCAACTATGGGAAAAATACTAAAAGAATTATGTACATCAGCTTTGATATCATTGAACCATGAAACCAACACAGGCAGTACTATATACTGTTGGACTACTTATTACATTAGAAAATTAAATCCTGTATCTGTAATAAATTTTGGGTTTTCTATGTCAATTGTACCTCAGTAAAACTAGGGAAAAAATTTGGATTTTTATTTACTTACCAGAACACGTACTCTTAATTCTTACAACTGTTCTTTGATTTTTCACTTGAAAAGTAGTAAATATAATTACACACTTTGAAGGGAAATAAATGTCATGTGTGAGCTATTATATCATTATCAAATGTGAACATAAATATCACTGAAATCAATATTTTGGTAAGTGATTTGCGTGTTCAATTTGAATGGGGCCATACATGTCATCAGATTCCCTCCCCCCTTTTGATTTTGTTGACTGAAGGATCACGCAACTAGCAGATTGATGTGAGCAAACTACTTTGGGTAGTAACTGGGAGAAATTCATGATATCTCATTATGACCCTGTGGCAAATAGATGCATAGGCAAACTGCATACTTCTCTTTCATAATCATAATGATGGAAGTAGAACAATTACTTGATTATTAGAATATAGCTTGATAATTATAAATATGCCTTATTAAAATATACATAGGAACTTACTTTTAGAAGGACAAAAATGATGTAGAAATTCAATATATTTCGTGAATGGGTTTTCTACTTTTCAAAAGATCTCCTTCCCTGGGCAATAGCTGATACTCTATGACTTGGTTTCAATTACTTGCTTTATACTTGGAGATTCCAATAGGTAGATTTGTAGTTCCGAATCATATACCTAACCACTTGGTACATGTCTTCCAACTAAACTTCCCTCAAAGCCTGCTTTATAATCATGTCTCACAAAATTCTTTCTCCTGCTCTCTCTACCACCTTATAAGGCACTTTACCTCTACACCAGTCACCGTTTAACCCAGCTCCAGTCATTTTCATTATATTTCCAAAGTGTGTCTTAACACCCTAATCTTTCACTCATTCCCACTGATATTTTAGTCCATTATCCTACCTAGACCACTAAAATAGTAGCAGCAGAATAAATTTCCCTACTTGCATTTTATATACTTGCATTTTATCTTTCCATTTTATATACTGCCTCCTCCTGTCTCTTTAATGATTCTTTTTTTTTTCCTTTTGGTTAAAAACATTTTAGTAGCTTCCTTTGGCAAGCAAACCCCTTACAACCAACAAAGGCATTTACAATATGACACTATTGATATTCAGCCTTGCATCCTATTCTTCCCTGAACAAAACTACTCTTTGCACAGAAAACACTACATGTCCTTCGATGAAAACAATGATCTTTTCTGCCTTTCGTGAGTTGCTCTTATTTAAGTATCCTTCAGTTTGCTTCTACCTGTTATGTCCCATTCATCATGTAAGACATAGGCTAAAGTGTGACATCTACTGATACAACTTCCTGATTTGATAAGGTACAAACTGCCACATAAGATTCTGCCATATTGCCTTCAGAAGAAATGCCTGAGTGAGCTTGCTGCAAAGGACAGAAGGCAAGAATTACTGTGTTATGTCTGAATGTATTTTATTGTGAACTTTTGATGTAATGATTTCCTCTGCCCTCATAAAAATCTGAGCATATTTGTAACTTGCTACTCCATATATTATATATTAATTATTATGCTTCTCACCTCTGAGAGTCTCTTTGAGAAAGGAACAGTCTCTTATACTTTAAGTACTTTATGCAGTGTCTGACAAAATGTAGATCCATAGTCTATGTATTAAACGACAGTCTCCCTCTCCTTTGGAAATAAATAAACATTAAAAAAATTTTTTTAAAAAGCGGGCACCTGGGTGGCTCAGTCGGTTGAGTGTCCAACTTAGGCTCAGGCCATGATCTCACGGTTTGTGGGTTCAAGCCCTGTGTCAGGCTCTGTGCTGGCAGCTCAGAGCCTGGAGCCTGCTTTGTCTTCTGTCTCTCTCTCTCTCTCTCTCTCTCTCTGCCCCTCCTCCACTCACGCTCTGTCTCTCTGTCCTTCGAAAATAAGTAAACATTAAAAAAAATTTTTTAAATGACCAAAAAAGGTACATAGGACTAACATTGAGATAAAATAGTTGATATTGTGACTATATATCTCACTAAGCAATTCTTGTTGTTTTAACTTTACTACAGTTAAGCCTATTGAGGATAAAAACACAGGATAAAAAGCATTTCAAGAGTTATTTATGATATATCATTTAGATGGTTATTTTCTCCCAACACTGACTTAATTTATAATGATAACATTATCTTTTTAACAGAAAACAATAAAAATATATACTGGAGTGCTACCTGGCACTAAACTTAATGATGTGGAGTATATAGCAATGAAAAAATTACATTTCCAGACATCAGTTGTACTTCTACAGATATACACATAATAGAACTTTATTGAAAATATATATTTCTCCTAAACTATTTGTCTTCAAACTTTAGTATATATCATTTTTTTTTAATTTTTTTCAACTTTTTTTATTTATTTTTGGGACAGAGAGAGACAGAGCATGAACGGGGGAGGGGCAGAGAGAGAGGGAGACACAGAATCGGAAACAGGCTCCAGGCTCTGAGCCATCAGCCCAGAGCCCGATGCGGGGCTCGAACTCACGGACCGTGAGATCGTGACCTGGCTGAAGTCGGATGCTTAACCTACTGCGCCACCCAGGCGCCCCAATAGTATATATCATTTTAAAAAGACAAACACATAATTTTGAGAAAAGATGGATCTGACTAGAAAGATATGGAAAGAAATGATGTATGCTTCATGATGCCTGGAAAATGAGAATTTGAACATTTGCTTTGCCTTAATGGGAAGTCACATGGGAGCACCACAAATTCTGGATTTTTGGTTTTAAATAATTTGGGTCAATTCTTGGCTTCCAGCATCTAGTGGTACACAGAAAAAATTCTGGATACACTATGAGTTTGGTTTCCTTTGAAGGTATGTTATGTTTTGTTTGAGGGTTTTTTGTTTTGTTTTGTTTTGCTTAATGATTTTTGTTTGGTGAGTTGGTTTTGGTTCTTTGGCTATATGCTTGGTATGATTTTTTTTTTATCACAGTTATTTTAAACCTTTGCCTGTGGTTATTGGACACTTTTCATGAACTTGACATATATTTTCCTGGTAATTAAACTCTTTTGATGAGCTTAATATATATTGTACTGGACTCTTTAACCTCTAGAACAGCATTTTTTAAGAATCTGACTGCCTGTTTTGAAGACCAGTATATTTGGGGATTTAACAGATTTTATGCAAAAAAAAATTCTGTGACCAAATATATTTTAGGAAACTTGGGTTATAAAAATAAATGAATTTACTATGGAATTATAAATATGTAAAGTCCTATATAGTTCTTGAATTTTTCTAGAACATATACTGTGAAGAATTTTCAACCTTATTTGAATATTACTTTTTTTAAAATTTTCCTCATGAACTCTTTCAGCTTTCATTTATAATTTTGGAAGAGGTTATCTATGTTTAGCTGCATTTTAAAGTTCATTTTCATTTAATTTTTTGTTGTTCAGGTTTTTTTTTTTCCCTAGCTTCCTTATTAGGAGCTCTTTCATTTGGCTCCTGTCCATCATTGTTTTTTCATTTGAACACTTCCTTGCTTTCTGACATTACAAAATGTTCCAGCCTCATCTTGTGTATTTCTGGCGTCTGTCCTAAGATCAAACTTTTCTCTAAGTTTTCCTGGTTGCTTTTAGAGTAGCATGGTGCTTGAAACCAAGATCTGAAAACCAGGTTTACCTTTTGCTTCTGGGATGTTCCTGTTTCTAGGCCCTTTTAGCTGACAGAGCAGATATATGTGTGTATACTAACCCACCTTCAAATACATATCCATAAAAATTTTTATATGTAATCACTGTATCATTATTAAGCTAAACATGAGTTTATATTGATGTCTCAAACTCTGATCCATTACCAGGTGGATCATTCTAGACTCTTCCCTTTGCTTACCTATAACCTCACAATCCAAATTTGAGAAACCTTGCTCCCATCATCCACTATCCCTTCCTTAATTGCTCATTTTAAGTATACATGTATGGGTCCAGACTTGACAATTCATATTCCACCAAGAAACAACTTTATCAGCTAGAGAATGGTGCCAATGATAGTTCTCTGTACCTTTATTCTTTCATATGCCATTCATCTGCAAAGTTAGTTTGGTTATCACTTCCTCCCTCAGAGACACACACACTTCAATGAAGTTTTCCCTTACATTTGTCATTCATTAAAATAATTTTGTCACATTTTGCATTCTATCCTGGGATCTGTCAAAGTCCTAAGAAAGTATTTATTTTAATTTGCATATCTTAGTTTTCAGTATTTCTGTTGTAGTTCACAATGGTGTTATAAATTCCTGTTAGTATTGACAAGTGCGTACAATCATTACAGCTTCATACGGAGTAGTTTCATGACCTTCTAACATCTCTTGTGCTTTATCTAATCCCCCTCTTGTTTGGAATGCTGACAATCATTGATCTCTTTCTACTTCTATAGTTTTATTTTACAGAATTCCATACATATTTTCCATATGCAACCTTCTCAGAGAGGCTTCTTTCACCTACCTATATGCATTTAGGACTCATCCATATCTTTGTATGGATTGAGAATGCATACCTTTTTATCCTTGTATAGTAAGTACGCCTTTGTATGGATGTAACAATGTTTTTATATGCATTCACTTATTGGAGGATATCTTGCTCACTTCCAGTTTGGGGTGATTATGAAAAAAACTACCAAAAATAGTTATGTGCAGGTTTTTGTATGAACATATGGTTTCAAAAGTTGGCTAAATCTTTTGATTCCTAAGAGTACAGTTGTTAGATCTTTTGATAAAATTATGTTCAGCTATGGAAGACACCACCAAACTGTCTTCCAAAGAGGTTATACCTTGAATAAGAGTTCCTGTGGCTGTTCATCCTCACCAGCATTTGGTATTGTCAGTTTATTAGTCAGTTTATTAATAATCAGTTATTAATAAAAATATTGTTGTAACAATTATGTAGAGGTGTTTCATTTTTATCTGTTTTTTATTTTATTTTTTAATAAACATTTTTTTAATTTAAAAATTCTTAATGTTTATTTATTTTTGAGAGTCTAAGGCAGAGCATGAGCAAGGGAGGGGAAGAGAGAGAGGGAGACGCAGAATCTGAAGCAGGCTCCAGGCTCTGAGCTGTCAGCACAGAGCCTGACGAAGGGCTCAAATTCACAAACCGTGAGATCATGACCTGAGCCGAAGTCAGATGCTCAACTGACTGAGCTACCCAGGTGACCCTGTTTCTTTTTGAGCTTGCATCCCTAGTGACAAATGGTGTTGAGCATACTTTTATAAGTTTGTTTGCCATATGTAAATGTTTTCTGATGAGGTGTCTGACCATATGTTAGTGAATTTTTAACTTGGTTTATTGTCTTATAATTGAATATTAAGAGCTCTTTGTATATTTTGGATACAAGTCTTTTATCAAATAAGCATTTTGCAAATATTTTTTCTCCATTTAGGACTTGTTTTATCATTCTCTTAACAGTGTTTCTCACAGAGGAGAACCATTACATTTTGATGAAATCTAGCTTATCAACTGTTTTCTTTCATGAATTTTTTGGTGTTATATCTTAAAATTTATTACCACACCCAAAGTACATAGATATTCTCCTATGTTTTATTCTAGATGTTTTATAGTTTTGCATTTATGTGTTCGTATTCCATTGTGAATTACATTTGATGTACATAGTAAGTTCTGTGTAGCACCAAATTTTTGCATATGGGTGTCTAATTATTTCAGCACCATTTTTTGAATACACTCTCCTTTCTTCATTGAGAGTTATAGTAATTGTAATATAACAGTTCTCTCATTGATAGATTGAATGAATGTAAGGCGTACAATATTAATATTCATTTAACTGGGCTTGTTGTTAATGCTGTTTTTAATAAGATAATCATAATAAATGCCTCAGTGGGAAAACATTTAGGAAAAAGTCAATCATGAGTGACTCAAGTGACTTCATAGATATCCTATTTGGTGGAGCTTTACAAATTAAGTAGAATTGGAGGTGCCTGGGTGGCTCAGTCGGTTAAGCGTCTGACTTTGGCTCAGGTCATGATCTGACAGTTCTTGAGTTCAAGCCCCACGTCAGGCTGTGTGCTGACAGCTCAGAACCTGGAGCCTGTTTCGGATTCTGTCTCCCTCTCTCTCTGCCCTTCCCCCACTTGTGCTCCTTCTCTCTCGCGCTCTCTCTCTCAAAATAAATAAAACATTAAAAAATTTAAAAAAAATTAAATTGAATTGAACAACAATTGGAACTCAAGGAGTAGATATTAAATTTTCAATATTAGTGTTCTTGTATTTCAAAATTTTCCTTTTGTCTCTTGCCTTTTGATGATTAATTTATTAATTAGAAATTACATGGAATATTTTTTAACTGAGGGAACTTATAGTCTCCTTTTGTATGTGAGTATATTTAGATAGAGGTAAGGTTCTTAGGGGTATGATATGGAAACTAGCTGAAGTCAAACATTAGAGAAGATACCTAACACCAAAGACTCACAGTATTTTTGACCCAGATCATAGCTTTCAAGAACTAATGTATATCTTGGGGCGGCTGGATGACTCAGTCCTTGATTTTGGCTCAGGTCATGATCTCTAATTTGTAAGTTTGAGCCCCACACTGGGCCCTATACTGACAGTGCAGAAGCTGCTTGGGATTCTCTCTCTCCCTCTGTCCTTCTCTTAGAGAGACAGAGAGAGAGAGAGAGAGAGAGAGAGAGAGAGAGCAAGCAGGGCAGAGACAGAGAGAGAGGGAGACACAGAATCCAGAGCAGGCTTCAGGCTCCGAGCTGTCAGCATGGAGCCAACATGGGGCTTGAACTCAAGAATCGTGAGATCGTGACCTGAGCCGAAGTTGGACACTTTAACCAACTGAGCCACACAGGCGCCCCAGAAATAAACATTTTTTTAAAAGAATTTATGTAAATCTCAAAAAAAAAAAAGACTGTATATTCTTGTCAGCAGTTGTTTAGCAGTCCTATTCCTAGTTGGGATAAGATGTCATAGTTCTTGCAGCTTTAAGGTAGAAAATTAACTGAAAAGTAGTTTTAATGTTGAAACACATATCATTATTTATACATTTTCTGTCAATATTAATTTAGTGCTATTTTTAACATGATCATGTGTAGTTCCCACGTTTTCTTAAATGACCTTCTGTGAGCACTTTAAATTGGCTTCTGCATGGAGTCAGTGCTATTGAAATGACTGGGTGTCTGTCTGACTTGTGTTGTCTAACATTATTAAATACCCACATTTTACTAGTTCCTGAAAATTATAGATAAAGGGACAAAATGTGAATTACATCACTAAACAGTTTATCATATAGGAGTGGATTAAGACCTCAATATAAAAAAGCAGAAGTATTATGAAAGCTGAGAGGCCAGAAGGGTGAATTCTAATTTGATTAGATTCAGAAGTCTATTTCCTTGTTTTAAAATAACCTATTTGTTCCCTAAGTATAAAAATAACACTGAAAAGACAAAATAATAAGCACTAAATTTACATATTTTCAAGAAGTTGAACAGAAGAAATGAGATAATATTATTGAAAATCTCACAACACAATGACAAAACACAATTTATATACCAATGAAATATATATGTCTGCATACATACATGCAGTAACATATGCAAACATACATACTTATGCTTATTGGAAATATATACACAACATCAGTTGTGTTTACATATATGCATGTAAGTGCATATTGTGCATGTATATAGGTATATACATACATATGTAACATATATAAACACACGCATGTGCTTTTACCTAATTGAATTTTACACACACACACACAAATGCACACACACACATCAGGTGTGCTATTTTTCTACTAACATTGCATAAAAAATTACTATACTGGGACAGTTCTTCCTACAAGGTGTTCTCTTTCTATGACAGACTAGATGTGCTGAAATCCTCCTGTCATATGGATGAATACCAAATATAACAATATTAGATATTCAAAAACTCTGTAGTTTAAAATGAAAAGATAAATTTGAAAGTGAGTAAGGTAGCTCCTTTACCATGAGAGAAAAACACAAACTTTGAAGTATCTGGCTCTCCTATGATAATTACTAATACAAACAGACTAAGTGTGTTAGATTTAAAGACAGGATGGCAAGGGATGCAATATGGCAGTGGGTAAGGGGGCCTTGGACCCATGCAGAATGAAAAAATAGCCCTGCTTAAATGTCTCAAAGGAAGTGTATAGTATATATTAAATCTTGCCCAGAATAGACAAAAGTCCAGGAGACTTTGAGGTGACTGGTTAGTTTTATGTAGGTGTGAACCTGAACTGACACTATTTGTATGATCAAACCCAGGATACTGTATTAATATCAATTTAAAGTAGACCACAGACTTCTGAAAAGAACAAATAGAAAACTTACTGGGAGGGATAAAAATGAATCATATCTTTAACTGAGATCTGCAAGAATCTTTAAAAGCGGATTTTAAACAAATAGGAGTTCAAAGATAGTAAAATCTCTCCGCAAATTGATTTTTGGCACTGGAACATGATGTCACAACAGTAGTGGCACCCAGGGTGAAAGCTCTAACTAATCAGAATATACTTTGATTCCTCTCTCTTCAATGCTAGTCTATTCAGCATCAGTCAATTATGCTTCAAGAGATGATTTGTTGGGGTGCCTAGGTGACTCAGTCTGTTGGTTAAGCGTCCGACTTAGCTAAGATCATGATCTCACAGTTTATGGGTCTGAGCTCCACATGGGGCTCTGCACTGACAGCTCAGAGCCTGGAGCCTGCTTTGAATTCTGTGACTCCCTCTCTCTCTGCCCCTTCCCCTGCTTGACTCTGTCTCTCTCTCAAAGATAAATAATAAACATTAAAGAGAGAGAGAGAGAGAGAGAGAGAGAGAGAGAGAATTTGTTAATGAAACTCCTTTGAGGATCTTTATTTATTCCCCAACCAGTCTCTTTGTCTGCATTTGGTAGTCTTCTAGTGCTTCACTACATTCTCTCACCTCTACTATTTTTTACAAAATTTGTCAGTTCTCTAGTTATGGGGATGGCATTCTTACACAGTGTTTACTGGTGTTTCCCCTGCACATATTGTTTATTATAATGGCATTTGATTAAGAGGTTCATTCAGTCTACAAATAATTAAATTCAAGTGCAAACTAAATTAAATAAATGATAATTTATGTTCTGATGCACTGGAGATTTAAAAGTAAGTGAACTTCAAATATAATAGGATTAGCAGTAGTTTAATACAGGTACTGAAGGGCCCAGATTCTTTTCTTCCTTCCAGGTGCCCCTCTACATTGATTGTTAAAGAGCTTGGATACATATATATGAATATGCATACTATTAGCATGAATCTTCATGTGTCGTAGTGATGGGGGGCCTATTTCTTTTATTTACAAAAGGAAAATTTTGATAAAAGATTATGAAAATATTGCCTGTGAATCAAATAATCAATTATTTGATGAGTTAATCAGTAGGTGCTAAATCACCAGTTAGGATCAAGTACTATACACTGAGATAAAAAGAAAGAATATGGTCATTATCATAAGAAACTTATATTCTAGATAAGATTAAAAATAATTTTAATAAGAAAGGATATTTGCTGAGGATCCCAAACTAAAGAAGGACAGTCAAGGAAGATATCTTGGTAATTAATCACGTAACTAGAGAATTAAAACGAGTCGTAGTTTTCCTAGAGGCCAAGAAAGACAAAGTTATTCCAGGAAGATACACCAGTAACAGTAGGCACAGTCAGCACACCACTTGCTGAGATATATAATAATTAAGACATTTTTGTTGTTGTTGTTCTAGAACCTTGTAAGTTTTTGCTTGTTTGCTTGCTTTTGTTGTTGGAGGTGGGAGGTCTATTGTGTGATGTGGAGAATTGTTAAGATGAAAGAGAAAGACACAAATTGTTTTATGTGATGGAAAGGAATTAAGAGTTTATACTGTAAGTTCAGAGTCACTGAAAATATCTGTGTCAGATGTCCAAATCTTTGTGCCATAAAGATCACTCTGGTGGGAGTGTTGAGGATGAACTAGAGAGGGATTAGCATAGAGGAGCCAATTTCCTGGTAGTCTGCTGTATAGGTGTGGGAGCTGTAAATGAATCCTGGCAAGGGATGAGGAAAGTTTGCAATTTCAGTGTAAGTGGGAGTAGAGAGGAAGAGGCTTATGGAAGATGATTAGAAGATAGAATAAAGAGAGTGATTGGATGTTTAGAGTGGGTGAATGTTTCAGGAATATTGTCAATTATCTGGCCCTTAGACTTTTAGCAGTACTCCAAATAATCTCTGATGAACCATGTTCACATGAAATGGGGGAGAAGGTTCAAACAACATTGTATTTTGCCCTCTGAAACTACCGTAGGAATTCTTTTTAGAAAATTATATAGGGCAGGGTAAGTAAAAGTCACAAACAATTATGAATACCTTTTTCTACATCTAGGTATTTTCTAACTTTAGGACCGTCCATAAAACTAGGATATAGGTATTCTTGTTTTATAATTAGAAAGATAATATATCATGTAGCTATTCATTTTTAAGAAACCATTTCCAAACTCAGAGTAATATCACAACAGTAATACAAAAATAGTTTATAATTATAGTTCATTTTTCACCAGGGGCTACTAATCTCCGTGGGGCTTACTTAGCTTATCTAGTTGCCTGAGGTACCTGGGCAACTAAGCTCGGTATCCATGTCTGTCATCTTTTTCTTGAGACAATAAGTTAGATTGGGGCATGCCCTTCTCTAGGAGATGGCAAAGCACAACCCCCCATCTATAGTCACTTTTCAAAATTCTACATGTCATGTTTGCTCTCCCTGTATGTACATTGGCTGAAGCAGATCACATGGCCAAACTGAGGTGCAGAAAATTGTACCTCACTTACCAAAGAGCATAAATGTAAGGAGGGGTGGAAATCTGGATCTATTAGTGTAACTAATAGAGTACCACTTCATTTGTGAGTTTCTAAAGTCTGTGAATAGAATTCCTGGGTGCATATCCTGGTCTTACCATGAGCTCTGTGACTTGGACAGATTATTAACACATCTAAGACAGGTTCTCATTTCATTTTAATAAATGAAAATATTAAAAGTATTAACCTCAAATTGTTAATGTATGCATATTTATGTGCTCTATAGTTGTCTCAAAATACATGTTCAAAATTTTAACTGTGATTAACAATATTATTCCTTAAGTGTGGAAATTGATGTTCACAGGGATCGACACACTTGATAATAAAAGTTAACATTAGTGGGGGTATCTGAGTGGCTCAGTCAGTTGAGCATCTGACTTTGGCTCAGGAGTCATGATCTCATGAGTCCTGAGTTCAAGCCCCACATAGGGCTTGATGCTGTCAGCACAGAGTCCACTTCCAATCCTCTGCCACCCCCCTGCTTGCACTCTCTAAAAAATAAGTAAACATTTTTAAGTTAACATTAGTATATGTATCGAAATTACTACTTGAATGCAGAAGTACAAATTACTTGACTTTTAATCTGTTGTGTTATTCACCATCCTCTATCACTATATGAAAACCATTAAGCATGATTGATCTCCACAAACAGTATAAATATACTTCACAAAGTATTATATTCTTAAACTTATTTTGTTCAGGCTGTATTATAAAAGTTTCAGGTTAGGGAAAAATAATATCTAATTTGAGTCTTTAATTTGCATTGAAATATAAAGTATTTACTTTTTCCTGCTTATAAAAAATTATGTGAAATAAATGCCACATTGGCTTTATGAAGTACACTAAATGACCAAAACTAAATCACATGTATGACCCACAGATTATTGGATTATTGGGTAAACAATAAATTACATTTTAAAATGTATGCTCTCTGATCCTGAATGTAAAACTAGGTCACTTGCAAGGTGGCATTATAGCCACAAGTTTATCTTAATGACGTTATGCTACTTTAGTATAAGGAATACTATGTAAAAGCATGAAATCAACACTTTGAGGACACCCAACTATGTACTGGAAACTGACAATTATCTGCAATCCTTGTTACAGATACTTAAGATTCTTTTAAGGAATTCATAAAGACAACCAGCACCTTCTGACAGAAAAGCATTTTTGTGGAAACATGCCAGTTTCAATTTTATATTATGTCTGACACTATCCCATATGTTCAGAGCTCACACTTCTGAAAGAAATTTGAAAAATTGTTTGCTATACATAGATTTGTTCTGACTTTTGAATAAACTTCCTTGTCTATGGCAACTTCTAAAGAACAAGTTCTCCACTTGTGGCAGGTGGGTGACTTAGTAGACAAATTGTCAGGATTCTGGCCTATGTTGCTTGAGCTGTTTATCTTTCAGGGATAAATAAACTGTCCCTCCTTCATGGGTCCATGTGCTCTAACATTTTCTCCTAAAGTAAAAAGAACAAGAGGTCCATTTTATCTTTATTCCTTGTGGAAATATCCTCCTCTTCATCACACCAGAACAGTGTCACTGTTTCTGCTCCTCTATGTGAAGGTGCGTGAATTTAAACAGTAATATCAGTTTACCTAAGTAATGTATCATGAGGTTTGCTAAATTTCCTCATCATACTCAAATGATTTCAGACTAAAGTTGATTGGGGGGTACTTCACAAATAGTACTGAGTTTTATCTGTTAATACAGTTTTATGTACATTTCTAATATTCCCTGAGATTTCTGGTGCTATGCTCATCTGTAAAACTAATGGTATAATTCAGGCTTTAAAGTTTTGTGCAAATATTCCTAAAACAAACATTTATTTCTTTATTTTACAATTAACTAATTCCATGAGGTGCAACATTGAAATACGAGGCAATTTCTAGGCACATATTTTCTTACCCAACTTCATTTGGCTTTTCATGTGAAAATACTTTTGTGAATGAAACATCCAGAAAATCAGTCACCGAACATTACTTATTTTATGTGTGTATGAAGGAAAAAGACAAAGATAGTCAGAGAGAGGGAGATAGAATAAGAGAGAGAAAGACAGTGAAAGTAGTAAGCACCACTTATGTAGCACTTAATATGTGTTAGCCACTGTTCTAAGCAAGAATATTCATTCATCAAGACTCATGACATAGGTACCAGTATCATTGCCACTTGCCAAATGAGAACACTAGTCACACGAAGTTAAATGACTTGGCCAAGTTCACACAGGTAGTTAATATTCAAGGTATTTTGTTAAGATCCAAGCATTTTGTCTCCAGATTTTGGCTCTTAACTCCAGTTAAGAATTATGTTCAGTGTTCCAAGATAGGGTAAGAGACGCATAAAGAACACAGCATAGCAGCCCACAAACATAGTGCTATTAATGACTCAATTATTTAAGTGGTAAAATCATACTTTTAAGCCTTTGTCTTCTCTTCTAACATAATTATTAGCCTTTCCAATCCCTGGCAATAGGTTTATTGACTTACTGGAAACAAGTTCATTGAATTCACCACACATTATGGCAACTTGGAAACAGTATGAGACATACAATAAAATAACAGGCGTATGTCACCAATGTGCCTCTTGCTGGGTGTGTGATTTTTAGAAAGCAATTTTTGGAATTTAATCATATGCATGCATGTTTTAATCATACACACACACACACACACACACACACACACAATGATTAACTGGGTTAAAGAACATAAATTTCTGGGTCTTTCACAAAGGAAGAGTTCAATTAAAGTGAAATTTAAATATAAAATACATGCTCTATCCTAATAAAAACAATTTGACCTGACCTAAATGAGAGTGTTAGTGCGTACCAGTGACTGCAATGTAAACAGCAGAATCATCTGAACATACTGTATGGCCTCAGCCACTCCTAAATCCTAAACAGATTTTCTTTGTCAGAAGGATACTATATCTGCATCTCCCTGTATCCCCTTGTTACTCCTCAACTGAAGAGGGAAACATGAACTTATTTTCTTTAATCATAAATGACTCCCATAAGGAAATCCAATGAATAATCTGGAAGTTAAGAGTCTTGGAGTTTAAGTACCAACAAACCATGTGACTTTGAGCAAGACACAATATAAATTTGAACTTTAATTTCTTCATATAGAGAATGAGGAAATTGCAAGTATTTATATGTGGAATCATTTAAATTTTTACCATACAATGACAAAGAGTTCATAAAAATAACAATGATTTAAAGAACAATATTTAGATTTATTAATGAATGTATAAAACCTTATGGTTGTTGAAATTACCTTAAGGGAATTACCTTAAGGGAAAAATGTTTCAATATTTATGGAAATAATTTATGGTTTTCCATTTCATAAGATTCCTTTTTCATTAACATGCCCTTTTTTGAATAACATACAAGTATGAAAGAGACTATCTTTGAACTGGGCAAAAGAAATTAAGCTGTTAATCAATAGATGCTATTACACAATATGTTTATCCAAATTAAATTTAAGAAAATGGTTTAGAAAGGAACTGACAAAACATAGAACTATAAAGGAACAGCAAGAAGGACTTATTAGGAATATTTTGTGAATGGGAAATTACAAAATAAGATGAAATAGTGAAGGAAAAGAAAAATGTATGAGTAAGAAAATAAGCATAATGAAAATAAATTGGATATACTGTTTGGAAGTGTGAATAGATTCAAGAAGTTTATAGTCATTTTCAAGGAGTCTTTCAATGAAAGAGCATGGCATTTTAAAAGGAAATTTCCAGGAACTTTACATTTGGTATTGGTGTTCCATTGAGTGCACTAACCGAGTACTAACATTATTACAAGACTCAGTCACAAAGAAATCACATGTTTTCTTTTGAAATCATTTTTCTCTTTCTTTTTCTTTCTTCCTTTCTTCTTCTTCTCCTCCTCCTCCTCCTCCTCCTCCTCCTCCTCCTTCTTTGAGAGAGAGAGAGAGAGTGTGTGTGTGAGCTCAAGCAGGGAAGGGGCAGAGAGAGAGAGGGAGAGAGAAAATTAAAAAAATAATAATGTTTTTATTTATTTTTGAGACAGAGAAAGACAGAGTAGGAGTGGGAGAGGGGTAGAGAGACACGGAGACACAGAATCCAAAGCAAGCTTCAGGCTCTGAGCTGTCAGCACAGAGCCCAGCAGGGGGCTGGAACTTAGGAAATCATGACCTGAGCTGAAGTCAGGTGCTTTACCCACTGAGCTACCCAGGTGCCATGGGGGAGAGAGAATCTTAAGCAGGCTCCACCCTCAGCAGAGAGTCTGACACTCAGAGCTGTGAGATCATGACCTGAGCTGAAATCAACAGTCAGATGCTTAACTGACTGAGCCACCTAAGCACCCCAAAATCATTTTCTTTGAGGCTAGCTCTACATTAGTTTTTCATTCTTACTTTAATTTGATGTGTTAGAAACATTTGGTGACCTTAGATTTCCTTTTAAAATTGGTAATGTTTAAATCCTTTCCAAATTCCATAGGACAATGTGAAGATATGAGCCTACATTATTAAAACAAGCTTTAAAAATATTTTATTTTTACTTGTAGCTTTACAGAATGTCATTGAGGGTATATGATTAAAATTTATAATATACATAAATCAGTTTTGAAAACACGGTTGGGGTGCCTGGTGGCTCAGTTGGTTAAGCATCCAACTTCAGCTTAGGCCATGATCTCATGGTTCATGAGTTCAAGCCCTTTGTCGGGCTCTCTGCTGACAGATCAGAGCCTGGAGCCTACTTCATATTCTGTGTCTCCCTCTCTTTCTGCCCCTCCCTCGCTCACATTCTGTCTTTCTCCTTTTCAAAAATAAATAAACATTAAAAAAAGAAGAAAACAAGGTTAAATTAAGCTTTTGGATTATAAATAAGCATTTTTACCAAGAATTCCTCTTTACTGCGTGTGATATTTCACACCACTGTGTGCACTTTCTTTTCACCCTACATAACTTCTTTTTGTCATCTCCCAATCCATTCATGGATTCTTCAGGAATTCTCTTCTTCCAAAAATACAGATTTCTGCATTTCAAGCTCTTTATCAGTGTTCACTTTCCCTTATAGTGGCTAGGTACATTTTTCTACTTGTAAAATCTTCCATTTAGTTTCAAGTGAAACACGACCCTAAATCCTTACATTTGAGAGTGGTGGTGCTATAAGTTTTTAATTGCTGTGAATGATTTCTGTATATAGATCATCACAGTTGAAAAAGGTGTCCTCCATGTTTTCATACTTGGTGATTCCAGACAGAACACTACCCTGATATTTTCACAAGTTAATTTCAAACATTCAGAGCTGTGTGGGAAGAAAACTTTTGTTTAAAGGTAAGAAACCTGGATAAAGGGTTTATATGGAAAAGGGTTTACCTGGAAGAATTTTATATTGTAATACCAAGTCTAACTTGATTTTGAAATATTAGTTATCCCCTTTTGAGTTCCCTTGGCCACCTCCAGTTTCTGAGGTTTGGTGTTAAAAATCTCTCTTCACAGTCTTTCATATCCAATATTTAATGTTTCATGCTAGCCTAACTCCTAGAATTTCTATTAATTTAATATGCAAAAATACATATTTCTTTTTCAAGATCCAAAGTTTCTTCTAAAGCCCATGAAATAAAGAGTTCACTCCTTTAGATAAAACTCTGCTGCCAGGTGTTTAGAATGTTTATTCCCCTTCTGGTATTGTCTTACAATTCACTCCTATAAAGTAAAGAGTGTAAAGGCTAACAGCCAAGTACTAAACATATAGTTCCACGTAAACACAAGTCATACTTTTTATAAAAGGACATAACTTTTTACAACTGTATACTTTTTACTCACATAAATCTTGGTCAGTTGCATAAATTAATTCAAATTTATTTAGAGAAATTAAGTTAATATATGCTGAAAGTGAAATGTGCAAGAATATGAATGCTATTTTGAGATTGATATCTAAAACTTAACATGCTATTTTTATCATTGATCTGTTATACTATGGCAATTGTTATTTCTTCAAATTCACATTCTATTAAGTGATCCTAATACACTTTAAATAACTAATAGTAAAGATTGGAAACATGGTGACTTAAACATATCTATGTTATTTTCCCCTCTAACTCTCTGGTAGGACAATTCAGTAACTATATAAAGCAAGTAAATCCATACAGTGAATGAAGAGAGCTAGTGTGGACACAGTCATGTTTCATACAGGTACTGTTTTTAAGACCAAGGGGCTCTGTCCCTTACCTTTAAGAAGTATGTGCTGCCAATGAATCATAGTTCTGACTAGGGATTCCCCTAGCCCAAAGGGAGTTGCCTTGCTGAAGTTTGCATCCCTCCCCACGAAAGATTCTGGGATACAAAGCCCCAGCTCTCGTTTCTCAATTGGAGATGTTGGTAGGGCCATTCCAAGTTCAAAACTCGCTCTGGGGTTGGCTTGAGGTATCAGCCCCATTCTGCTACCCTTACCCCCTTAAAAGTGTTATTGTCTGGAGTATGTTATATTTAAACACTTGCATGCATATGTCTGTCTTAAAGTCAGTTGTCCTAGAAACTTGACCGTGACTAATTATTTAAAGGGACTTGAATTACTTTATTAATTAAAATAATGTATAATGGGTTAGCTCAGTTTGTAGAGCATGTGAGTGCAAGACCCACTTTGGGTGTAGATATTACATGTGTACATATATACATACATATGTAAAATTAAAAAATGAAGGAAAGCCAATTAAAAAAAAACACTATAAGTTCACTTACCCAGGAATTAAGACTTTTTATGAAACCTTTTAATTATGCAGGCATAGTTAGAAGCTGAAATACCAAGTTATGTCGCCATGGTATCCCTACTCATGAGAAGTACTTTTATTTTACTTCTATTTATCTGTTTTCTGATAACTATAAACTGTGATTAGATAATGTCTGTATTATTCCATATATTTAAAAATGTTGTAATTGATTTTTCTTTTGTGTATTAAACCATGATATTTCTTAAGTATTTAAGCTTTCTCTTCATAAACAATAGTTTTCCCCTCTAGGATACAATTTGTTAATCTGGAGAATTGAAGGACTGTTATGCATGTGGCATGCTTGCAAAACATAGACAAATACTGAGATGGTCTTCTTTTTCTTGGAGGATTCAATACTTAGAGACAGATTTTACTCTTCAGAAACTTGGCTGTAATGTTTATTACCCATCCTTGTCTAATTATAATCATAATAGCCAACATATAAAATGTCCATAAAGATTCCGATTTGTTTTAAAATGTTTAAAGTTTTTATTGTTTTTATTCCTAACAGTTCTTTTTTTCTGTTGATTATTTTTCTTAGTGAATGATTTCTCATCATAGAAAATTGTTCCATTCATGTTAATGTAGCAATTTTCTTTACCTGTTTCTGCTTAACTTTTCAATGTTTCCAATTTTGTTAAATTATCTTGTTATAAAATTGTACTTTGCTTTGTAATTACTTAGTTGTATTCAGTAAGAGGGAAAATTAAGAGATCTATAAAAATAAGCAGGAACAGATTATAAAGGATAATGGGGAACGGGAAAACAGTAAGCCCAGAAGTGCTGCACACATTCTAAATATCACTTAAAACAAACAAAACAAAAAACAACAAAACAAAACAACAACAACAAAAACAAAACACTTCCAATCTATTAATGAAGAACAAAATAATGAGGGAAATACTTTCAGGAGGAAATAGATTGGCTACTTATGCCATTGTGAAAGGTTAAAAATAAACTATGATTTTAATGGTGACATTTTATCAACTTATTATGTTACTTTTTTCACTTAAATTATAGCATCTAGTAAATGATATGTATGTCTAGAAAAAGTGGCAGTAAATGAACTTAAAATATTTTAACTCTGCATCAAATTGAAATGGTATGAGTCATTATTCTCAATCCAAAATATTCTTGTAATTACTTTTTGTAAAATATACTGATTCTAGTATGCTGGTTAGGATATACAGACAATATCTATATTTCTTAGCTATTTAATTAACATCTTTATTTAAATTATTTTATTCCAGATTAGATTCATGGTTAATTTTAATAATTTTTGCCTTCTCCTGCAGGAGAAAATCTGAGTTGCATAGAATTTTGGCAGAACTATGAAAAGGAACTTTTTTTCTTGTGAAAGGCATATACTAACTTTCTTTATGACTAACACATGAATAACTATAATCAAACATATACGAGACAGTAGCACTGAGTATGTGGCAGTTGGGGAACATTTCTGATTTAGTCTGTTGTCCCAGAACAATGATTAATAGAGATCTTTTTTCATTCTTCGAAGTGTCCCATTCGGGTTAATAAATTACATTGTCATTCTGTTTAGATAATGGAGTTTGTACTTCTGTGTAGTTCTCCTTAACTCCATTCTCCTATCTAGTCTCACAAAAATGTAGCCTTGTGTACTGCTATCGAAACTCTCTGAACCCAGGGACCAGTTTCTGACACATATTAAGTATTCAATTTGATGTATTGAATTATACCTAAATTTACTACGAGACCACCATGTTACCACAGTATGAACTTTGTGAAATAGATCTTAATCGCATTTTATAAATTAAGACAATTGATAGTAATTACCTTGGTCTATGTCACAGAAATAGTATATACTGGTGCCTGGATTATAGAATTATTTTATGCATTCATTTATTTGTGAAATATGAATATCAACAACATACTGAAATTAGAAAGATGGGTAACGTAATCCAGGTACTCAGAAACTTTAACATCCTAATAATTGAATTTAAGCTTCTGATTCTTTTTTAAGCTTTATTAAGATATGATTAATACACCCAAAATTCACATATTTAATGTATACCGTTTGATGATTTGGGACATATGCATACCACCATGATACCATCACAATAACTAAGTTACTAAACACATCCATTATATCCAGAAATTTCCTTGTATTCTTTTGTGTATATATAAATATGTGTGTGTCCATGTGTGGGCGTGTGTGCATGTGCGTGTGGTAAGAACCAACATGAGAACTATCTTCAATATATTTTAAAGTTCACAGTACGGTATTGTTGATTATATGTACCGTGTTGTACAGCAGTGCAGCAGATATCTAGAACTTACTCATCTTGTATAACTGAAACCTTAAATCCACTCAGCAACATTTCCCATTCTCTGTCCTCTAAGTTCCTGGCAACCACCATTCTATTCTCTTTTCATGACTTTGACTATTTTATGTGTTTTTTTAAACGTTTATTTTTGAGAGAGAGAGAGCATGAGTAGGGGAGGAGCAGAGAGAGAGGAGACACAGAATCTGAAGCAGGCTCCAGGCTCTGAGCTGTTGGCACAGAGCCCAACACTGGGCTCGAACTCATGGACCGTGAGATCATGACCTGAGCCAAAGTCAGATGCTTAACCGACTGAGCCACCCACATACCCCTATGACTTTGACTATTTTAGAATCTCCATTTAATTGGAATCATGAAATACTTGTCCGTCTGTGATTGACTAATTTCACATGGGATAATGTCCTCTAGATTCCTCTGTGTTGTCGCAAATGGTGGATTTCTTCATTTTTTAAACCCACATGTTGTTCTGTTGTGTATAGACTCCATATTTGTCTACCTGTTCATTTGTTGACGAACAGTGGGTTTTTTTTCCAAATCTTGGATAATGATAATAATTCTGCAATAAACATGGGAGAGCAGTATCACTTGGAGATCCTGATTTCAATTCCTTTGGATAAATACCCAGAAGTGGGATTGATGGATCATATGATAGTTCTATTTTTAATTTTCTAAAGAAACAATAATGTTTTTTATAGTGGCTGTACCATCCTACATTCCCACCAACAGTGTATGAGGGTTCCAATTCCTCCAGATACTCACCAACACTTGTTATATTTTGGATTTTTTGAGAATAGACATCCCAATCAGTATGAGGTGATATCTCATTGTGGTTTTGTTCTGCATTTTTGTATGTTTAGTGATGTTGAGCACTCTTTCACTGGTAGCCACTTCTCTATCTTGTTTGGAAAAATATCTATTCAAGTCTTTGGCCTATTTTTTATTAGTTTTTTTATTTGTTTTTGCTACTGAGTTATAAGAGACTCATATATTTTAGATATTATCCCTTATCAGACAGATAGTGATCAGGACAGAAAATCAATTAGAAAAAGGATTTGCACAATACTACACTATAAGGACACAACAGAAATATACAGAATATCCCATTCAATAGGAGCAGAATACACATTTTTTGAATACTACACTGGACATTGTCCAGGATAGATCATGTTAGGCCACAAAACAAGTCTTAAGAAATTTAAGAATAAAAATAGTATTAAGTATCTTTTCTTGCTACAATCAATTCTACAAAACTAGTAACAGAAGGATAATTGGAAAAGTCAAACTTCTGATTTTTTTTAATCTAGTACTTTTATCACCATAAATATAACACTTACCTTACTCTTACCAACATGAATACAACATACTATGCATTTTTATTAGCCATGGTGTATATACATAGGTTTATGAGATAAAATATCACAAATTTCTCTCCTCTAGTGGTTTTCTTTCTTCTGATTTCTTCACATTGGAGTGTATGTATCTGAAGTATTTTCGGAGCCATATTTGTTGAAACTGTATGTACTATAATATATCATATTTAAAATAATTATATTCATAAGCTATTTCATGTACACACATAGAACACCTTCTTTTCCTTTTGCATAAAGAGTAAGATTGATCATAAAGAGTGATATATAAAAAAAATGATCATAAATACCACAAAAGGACAATATAAGACTTTAAATTACATATTATATATGTTGAATTTTATTTACTTTTTATTCTTTAAAAAGGTAAGTCATTGAAACTAACAGACATATATAATTGTTTTTAAATAAAATTAAATTACATTCTAGGAGATGTAGAATTTTTTAATTTTATCTTCAAAAAAAATACTTCTCTCCAAAATTTACTCCTATATTGAATTTGCACTTTTATTAAGATAGTAAATTATATTTAATGAATATGTAGTGTCATTTCTTCCAGACAAAACTGTGAATGAAATTTGCTTTAACCAAGACTAGAAATTTAAAATATTGAGAGTCAATGACTTTTAACATGTAGTTTCTTTCATTACATTTCATTTGATGGTAAAAACAACTAACAGTTCCATGTAAAACTCATCACATAAGTAAAATTGGCACAAACTAAACTTTCAAAGAGAAAATATGCATAATTCATAATTAAATGATAAATTGCAATGCATTCATAAAGTATCCTAAAGAGTGTTCCATGAGAAGAATATATATTCTGCTGCTGCTAAGATCGAATGGTCTGTGTATGTCTGTTAGGTTTAATTGGTCTAAAATATTGTTCAAATTCAGTGTTTCCTTTTTTTATTTAAGTCTGAATGGTCTATCCATTCTTGAAAATGAGGTACTGAAGTCCCTTAGAATTACTGTATTTTTGTCTTTTAAATCCCTTCAGATTTGTTAGTATTTGCTTAACATATTTAGATGTTCTGGTGTTGAGTGCATATATACTTAATGATTGTTGTATTTCTTGTTCAGTTGACCCCTTTTCGTGATTTAATGACCTTTGTTTCTTATTACTGCTTTTTAACTAACATCTATTTTGTCTAATATAAAATACCTATTTCTGCTTTCTTGGATTCCGTTTGCATGGAATATCCTTTTACATTCCTTCAGTTTGAGCCTATGTATATCCTTGAAGCTAAGATGTATCTCTTGTAAGCAGAATAAGGTTGGTTCTTGTTTTATGTTGTTTTGTTTTTGTTTTTGTTTTAATCCATTCAGTCACTCTATACCTTTGGATTGGAGAAGCCAAGCCCATGAACAGCTTTGGGGGCCATGGCTATTGGTGGCATAGCATTGGAAGCCAGTGACAGATGACAGGTGTCAGACTGGTAGTGTGCAAATACATGGGTTGGCCCTCCAGGATGCACACAGCAGTAAGGGTTAACTTTGCAGGTGTAGCATGGCATTTTATACTAAGTTAGCCACAAAGGCCTGGCCTGGCTGCTGGTGCATGTCCAGAGCTCCAGCAGGGGTCAGGACGGGAATGGGGAGGGACTCAGATGGCTGGCATGAATGCAGATACCTGTGGAGCAAAAGTCAATGAAATGCACAGGATTTCTCCTGCAGCTGTCCTGACCATTGCTTTCTTCAGTGGTGAAAGCTGCTGATGGTTATGTGCAGAGTAGACTAGGGAATGGTGGCTGTGCCTGCTGTTTGGCTGAATATAATTTTAAGAATTGGAATACACAATGAGAATGCCATCTTATATAACAATGCTGTCTTTGTTAGCCTTTAGTACATACCATAACTCAACAAAATTTTGATGATTTTGGAAAACAAAAAAAATATGTGTGGTTCATTGAGTATTATAGAGTGGTAGGTACATATCCTAATAGATTTTTCATTTTTTATCTGATCAATACAGAGATCTGATCATCTGTATCTGATCTTATCTGGTACAACATTAAAAGGTTGTATAACATTATTCTAATACTAAGCCCTTGTACTCTGACCTACAACTTCAAACTATATTGTTAACTAAAGAAAAGGAGAAAACAAAATTTGATTCCAAATAAGTAGTAATATAGCAAAAGCATATTCATTATATGTACATATGTACATAAAGCATTGAAATAATTCTATATATAACTATCAAAATTTCAAGAGTGGGAGTGAGGAGAGTAAGGATGATATTATACTTTGTAGAGTTATAAATTATTTGCATTTGAAAAATAGTATATTTATGTGTTGCTTATTTTTTTTAAGCGGGAAAATTATGCAGTAAAATTTTCAAATTCTGAAGTAGCCAGATTACTGTTGTTGCATATAATGTTGCATATTTTGGCATTTTTAGTGCCTTTTACTGACCTTTAATTTGTTTCAGTTCCTGATAGAAAAAATGCACCAGACAAGTTAAGCAGGTGAGGAAAACATTTTTCAAAACTATCACCATAGAGGAAAAGATTAAACTCATTTCCACAGAAATGAGAAATAAAAAAGAATTTAAGCACTGGAATGAGCTAGTACAAAAGCACTGCGGAGATTTTAAGGTGGAGATTGGTGACTGTCATTTGGCCATGTGTGTTTGGTAATTGGTGCATATCAAACTTAGGCTCCTTCCCTCCCACACAGATTAGGAGATAGGGTCTCTATAGTATTTGATGCTGACATTTCAAAAAGATGGCTCACAGGTCTTTGAGAAAGTCATTCCCAGGTTGTAAAACTGGCAAGAGCCTGGGGAAAGGTTTACACTCCCAAGGGACAGAGAAAGAGTTTACAATTGTAAGTTTTCCAACATAAGTAAGTTTTTTCTAAGAAAAGGGGGCTCAGGGGTGTATAATCAGGAGAAAACCTGTCAAAAGCTTAGACAAGCTTAGAAGAATGTTAAGGCCTTCTTGGTCAATACTATATGTGTAACTGTTCCAAAGAGGGCTTTTTACTTGAAAATAAACAGACTTTGTACTGGAGACCTTAACTAATTTTTTTTCTTTCTGTTTTTCTTTATCTCTTCTCAGTCTTTCCCTTTTCCTCCCCCCTTCCTCCTTCTCCTCTCCTCCTCCTCCTCCACCTCCTTCTTTTCTGTCTTTTAACTGAGAAAAAGATCACAAAGATAATTTACTACCATTTGTAGGAAATTAGATTTAAAATATGTTAAAACAAGAAGAAAACTCTAATATTGGTAAAGGTTTTCCAAGTTAATAAGCTTTTCCACCATGTTATTTCATCAGCAATTTTCAAGCTTTAATTACTGTACAGAATTGCAGAGTAAATTATTGCAAGCTTTTGTAAGTGTTTTTCCCTATTACTTACTGCAAGGAATTGATTATTAATATTTAGAAAAAGAACAGAAAAAGAAATATTGATAGAGTTTTGTTATATTTTTGTAGTTTTTGAGTTGATAGTCTATACAGATAATTTGTAAGTAAGAATGTACTGACTTATGGCTTCTTTCTCCGAAGTATGCAGGTCATAGACTATGCCTTTCTTTTCTGTACCTCAATGAATTAAGTCAATGCCTCGGAGCAATTGGTGTTCGATAAGAACTGGACAAATTCACAAACGAATGATATTGTAGGTGTTTGGTCTGATGTTAGTTGTAGGAAGATTAGCACTAATCCTCAAAGTATCAACTAAAAGCCCTGTTATTTTTATGAAAAATTAAGTTCCTTGATTTAGCAATGCATAAAGAATTAGAAGATTGTCTTCAGGGATAGTTTTGAAAGGTCATTTATACTGAGAAGGACTTGACTTTTAATAGTGTAGGAGTCAATTTTATGGGAAAAAATAGTCATTAAATTAGCATATTCTCTTATTGCTAAATTACTACCTTTTTTTCTCTGGTATTATTTTGGAATATCATTCAAATTCCTCTTTAAATTAATAGGTGGCCACTTGCAATAGGTGGTCTTTTGACCACCTCTGGAAGAGATCTCAGCTTCCTTTTGGTAGCAATTTTGAAAAGATTTCCCCTCCTCCTCCTCCTCTTCTTCTTCTTCTTTTTCTTTTCCTTCTTCCTATTATTTTAATACAAAAGCCACCCACTCCTTCTCAACAAACTTTGATAACCATGCCACTGTCCTGCTCACCTCCCTAATACTACTTCTGGGTCTGTGAGCAGTGAGATATATGAAGGAGAAGGGAATGTCTTCTAGGGGCATTAAGAGGAATCCAAGAAATAGGGTTCAGGGTTCCCAGGTAACCTCAGATTGGATAAGACTGTGCTTGTTCCTTTTCTGGTGATGAGAACCACTGTCAAAGCTGAACAAACTTGAACCTGAGGCAGTTGTCACTGTTGGGGGCCCTGCCTCAGGTTCGTTGGAATTATCAACAAGCCCAGGGTGAAGGGGTAAAGGCAGACATAAGAATACTTGATATGGAGCCAGTAAGCCAGTGTTTTCAAGCAGAAGATTCTTCTTATCAAATGAATTCTCAAGCAGAATCCTCACATGTAAAACAGTGGAACTACTCAGAT
Source organism: Acinonyx jubatus (assembly GCF_027475565.1). Lineage (NCBI taxonomy): Eukaryota > Metazoa > Chordata > Mammalia > Carnivora > Felidae > Acinonyx > Acinonyx jubatus. The sequence goes on from NC_069394.1 coordinate 27,473,067, forward strand.
CTGATTGAAATGGGCTATTCAGAGATCACAGTGTATCATCTTCTCTGAGACATCTCCACAGAACTTTGGTGCTCTGTGAAGCAGCTCTAACCCCAGGATATCTGAAATGAAGAGTAAAAATAGGGCCCAAAGAGGTTAGGTAAGTTTCCCAAAGCCATACAGTAAATCCAGGTCCCCTCATCCAAGGCCAGCAGGCCTTTCCCTTCACTGCCTCCCTTTTTTGGAAACAAACAAACAAAACTGGTTATGTGGTCATAAGTGTACAGCATACATATTTATTTCATATGTAACATTTGGTAAGTTATCAAATGTAGCAGTCCTTGAGATGTCCATCTATTCTAAGCCTATCCCACTATTGTAATTTAGAAGCACTTAACATTTTCATCTCCCAGGTTCCCAGCTGGAAAGGAATTTTGTCTTAGGATGAATCACACCTTGAGACTGACCCATATCCGATTTAGATGATATTTAGATGAGACTTTGGATTTTAGACTTTTGAATTGATGGCAGAATGAGGTTTGGGGAAAGTAATTAATGAATTTGCATATGAGAAGAACATGAATTTTGAGGGACCATTGGCAGAATGTTATATAGGCCAAATGTTTCCCCCTAAATTCATATGTTAAACATTGTCTCTTCATCCCTCCTGATGTGACAATATTAGGATATGGGACCTTTAAGAGATAATTAGAGTTAGATGAGGTAATGAGGGTAGAGCCTCATGAGGGAGATTAGTGCCCTCATAAAAGTTACCAGAGAGGGGTGTCTGAGTGACTCAGTCTGTTAAGTGTCTGACTTCGGCTCAGGTCATGATCTCCTGGTTCATGAGTTTGAGCCCCACATATGGCTCTGTGCTGACAGCTCAGAGCCTGGAGCCTGCTTCAGATTCTGTGTCTCCCACTTCCTCTGCTCACCCCCCTGCAACTTGTGCTGTCTCTCAAAAATAAATAAATAAACACTAAAAAAAATGTTATGAGAGAAAGACAGCTTGCTTCTCTCTCTGCCATGTAAAGACACAATAACTTGGTAGTCTGAAACCCAGAAGGGAACTCTCCAGGTTCCCACCAGCTGGCACCCTGTCTCTTGAACTCCCAGCGTCTGTAACAATGAAAAATAAATCTCTGTTGTTTAACGCCACCCAATCTATGGCAGTTTGTTACAGCAGCCCAAACCGACGTAGGTGTTCACGTTATCACATACCATTCTCACATTTAACATTATCTGTATTTAAAAGATAGGAAAATTTATTTCAAAGATTTCATCTTACTGGATCGAGATTGCAAAGCTATTACTATTTTAGAGTTAAGATTTGAACCAAAAGCAGTGTTTCCAAGGCCAAACTATGCCTTCAATTACTCTTCCCATACTCTTTTTTTTGTTTATTAAATTATTGTGAAAAAAGAAAAAGAGTATGCATGCTTAGATTTCTGTTCAGGTTCTCATCATTAAATATAAGTACTGTATATGCATGGTTCTTGAAGTCCATATGTTTCCAGAGCACTTGGGGAAGAGAGGAATTACGTGAAATAAATCTCTGAATTCTGTCCTCAAGAAGTTTATAATATAGTTAGAGAAATAAGACAAAAAACAAATATATAAGGCTCATAGATTTCTTTTTGTGATAGGAACACTTAACATAAGATCTATTTCTCAGTAAATTTTTAAAATATACAATACAGAATTCTTAACTATAAGCACTCTTCTATACAGTATATTTCTAGTATTTATTCACCTTGCGTAACAAACTTCTCAACTTTTGACTAATACCTCCTTGTTTCCCCTTCTAGACCCTGACGACCACCATTTTACTCTCTGTTTCTATGAGTTTGATTATTGTAGATTCCTCAATAAGTGATATCATATATTATTTGTCCTTCTGTGTCTGGCTTATTTCACTTAATCTAATGTCCTCTAGATTCATCCATGTTGTTATTTTACTATGCAGAAGCTTTTTAGTTCGATATAAGTCCCACTTACTTATTTTTGCTTTTGTTGTTTGTGCTTTTGGTGTCATATCCAAAATAAATTATTCTTAAGACCTGTGTCAAGCTTTTTCCCTATGTTTTCTTATAGGAGTTTTATGGTTTCAGGTCTTGCATCTTAAGTTAATTTTGTGAATGGTTTTAAGATGGGGATCCTATTTCATTCTTGCATGTGGATATCTAGTTTTCCCTACACTATTTAGTGCAGACTATCCCTTCTCCATTGAGTATTCTTGACTCCTTTGTCTAATATTAGTTGACCAGGGGTTCCTGGGTGCCTCAGTCAGTTAAGCGTCCAACTTCAGTCAGATCATGATCTCACAAGTTTGTGAGTTAGAGCCCCACTTCGGGCTCTCTGCTGTCAGCATGGAGCTTGCTTCAGATTTTGTGTCTTCCTCTCTGTCTACTACTCCCCCATGCTTTCTCTCTCTCTCATTCTCTCTGCCTCTCTCTCTCTCTCTGCCTCTCTCTCTCTCTCTCTCTCTCTGTCTGTCTTTCAAAAATAAATAAACATTTAAAAATATATTGGTTGACCATATATTTGTGGGCTTATTTCTGGGTTTTTGATTCTGTTCCATTGTTCTATGTCTGTTTTTATGCTGGTACTATACTGTTTGATTATTATAGCTTTGCAATATATTTTGAAGTTAAAATATGCCTATAGCTTTGTTCTTGTTAAGAATGTATTTGTCCATTTGGGGTCTTTTGTGAAAATTCTCAAATAAATTTTAGGACATTTTTTTCTATTTATGGGAAAAAATGACAAGACCCATATGTTTTTAAAAATAAACTTAAGGGGCTCTTGGGTGGCTCAGTCGGTTAAGCGGCCGACTTCGGCTCAGGTCATGGTCTTGCGGTCCGTGAGTTAGAGCCCCGCGTCGGGCTCTGTGCTGACAGCTCAGAGCCTGGAGCCTGTTTCAGATTCTGTGTCTCCCTCTCTCTGACCCTCCCCCATTCATGCTCTGTCTCTCTCTGTCTCAAAAATAAATAAACGTTAAAAAAAATAAAAAATAAACTTAAAATGCTTAATGTTTCAAAGTCAAAGATTGAATAATTAAAATCAGTAAGGTTAGGAAGGGGATCAAAACTGAAAAGCAAAAAGAAACAAATGAACCTAAATGTACTACAAATGAATATCATAATTGCATCCTAAGAGGGAAGAGAGAACAAAGAACTAATCTAAGTAATTTTGCAAACCTAATTTTGTCTCTCTTACATAACACTAAAAGTAAGAACTATAAGCAAATAAGTTGCTCTAGTGAATAGTTTGATTTGCATAAAGGTATGGGTTAGTAATTCCACATCTATATAATATACAATCTAAAATTGAGCAAATAAAAATTTTGTGAATAATGAAAGCCAGGTTCCTCTCTGTCAGATTAAGGGGATAAAAATAAAGAAAAAGAAGGATATTATTAGCCCTGTGGTGTTGGGCTGGTATTGAAGATGTCAGTGTGAGTTCAGGTAATACAGGTAACAGGTAGGTAGGTAGGTAGGTAGACAGACTTACTAATGTGTGTGTGTGTGTGTGTGTATGGACATATATGTAATTATAAATATCGATATAGACATATCTTACTTCTGTTCTCTGAGAGTACCTGTAAGCAGTGACACCTCAATGAGTATGCCTAAGACCTGGATCTTAGTTTATGCATTTCATCCTCCAGCATGAGAAACTCAGGCTTCTCGGACAAATGAATAGTTTCAGAGCTAGGGCATGTTTGTTCAAAGTAAGATTAGAACAAAAATGAGACAGTTGCAAGAGAGTACTCAAAACATGATGGACACATGAAATAGATTTTAAAAAGCCTATTTAGAGAAGCTACCAATGGCCAATAAGAGACAATTTGAGCAGCAAATTATAATGATCCATTCTATAGTAGATTTTTATGCAAACAATAAAATCAGAATCCATGAATTTATACTGAAGAGCACGAGCAAATAAACATATAAATTAATAAAACATGAAGAAATAAAAGTGATTTATCACAGCAAAATTACAACTTATGAAAGAAATGATGAAAATAAAATATTTCCATGACAGATATCACAGTGATAGGTGTTATAAGCAAACTTCATCATTGGATGATAAAAAATAATGGAAAAGTATAAGAAACAATCTCAAAATATCTCAGCAAAAGATATTTTTAATTAAAGAAAATATCAAGTTTATGAGAAACCAAGCAGGTAATACTAAAATCAAGTGACAAAGTAACAAAGTAACAATTGCTAGACAAGTGACAAAGTAATATAACTAACAGGACAGCATGTACCTCCTGATATGATGCATTAAAAATACAAAGTCACTGTTGCAGCATTGCAGCCAAATTTGTGTAATCTGGATTTAATCACAGGAAAATATCACACAAATCCACAGTCAACAAAATAACTGGCTGGTACTTTTCAAAAATGTGTAAGTCATAAAAGACCAAAGACAAACTGATAATTTTTTTCAGAAAAAAATAAAGCAAAATAATATGACAACTAAATTTGATGCTAGACCAGCATTAGTATGGCAATAGTTAAAATATGAATACAGCCTACAGATTTGATAACACTGTTGTGCCAGTGTAAATTTTTTAGCTCTTGTATTTGTGCTGTTGTTTTGTAATTAAATAACTTTTGAAAAATATAGTTGAAAAGTATATTGGAATTCTTTGAACTGATTTTGCACCATTTTTAATGCATCTGAAAATTCTTTCAAAGATGTATCAACACTAATTATCAACCAAATGAAACTTAAAACCACAAACCTTACACCTGTTGGAATGGCTAAAATCAAAAATACAAGAAATAACAAGTGTTGATGAGGGTAGGGAAAAAAGGAACCCTTGTGCGCTATTTGTGGGAATTCAAAAGTGGTGAAACCACTGTGGAAAACAGTATGGAGGTTACTCAAAAAATTAAAAGCAGAGTTCCCATATGATCCAGTAATTTTACTACTGGGTATTTACCCAAAGAAAATAAGAATATTAATTCAAAAATATATATGCACCCTATGTTTATTGTAGCATTATTTACAATAGCTAACATATGGAAACAACCTAAGTGTCCATCAGTAGATGAATGGGTAAAGAAGATGTGAGATACACACACACACACACACACACACACACAATGAAGTATTATTAAGCCATAAAAATGAATGAAATTTGCACAACATGGATGGACCGAAAGCACATTATGCTGAGTGAAATAGTCAGAGAAACACAATTATGATTTCACTCATATGTGGAATTTAAGAAACAAAACAGGGGCCCCTGGGTGGCTCAGTCAGTTGAACACCTGACTTCAGCTCAGGTCATGATCTCGTGGTTCGTGAGTTCAAGCCCCTCAGCGGGCTCTGTGCTGGCAGCTCAGAGCCTGGAGCCTGTTTCAGATTCTGTGTCCCCTTCTCTCTCTGCCCCACCCCTGCTTGTGCTCTCTGTCTTTCAAAAATGAATAAACATAAAAAAATTTTAAAAAAGGAACAAACAATGAAAAATGGAGACTAACAAAAATACAAACTCTTAAATATAGACAACAAACTGGTAGCTGCCAAAGGGGTGGTGGGTCTAAGGGAATGGGTGAAATAGGTAAAGGGAATTAAGAGTACATACTAACACTGATGTGCATTAAGAAATGTATAGAATTATTGGGGCGCCTGGGTGGCGCAGTCGGTTGGGCGTCCGACTTCAGCCAGGTCACGATCTCGCGGTCCGTGAGTTTGAGCCCCGCGTCGGGCTCTGGGCTGATGGCTCAGAGCCTGGAGCCTGTTTCCGATTCTGTGTCTCCCTCTCTCTCTGCCCCTCCCCCGTTCATGCTCTGTCTCTCTCTGTCCCAAAAATGAATAAACGTTGAAAAAAAAATTTAAAAAAAAAGAAAAAAAAAAGAAATGTATAGAATTATTGAATCATTGTATTGTACACCTGACTCTTATAACTATGTTAATTATATTTCGACAAAGAAGAAAATATAAGCATTAAAAAAGTTAAGAAAATATTAAACCTGGGCTGAGTTGTACTGTATCTGTTTTTCGAACAGAAAAGAAAATAAATATACAGAAGTCATTTTGAAAAGTTCACAAATGAGAGAGGATTTATGGAAGACCTTGAATAGAGAAAATACAGGCGTTGTTTCTTTTTATATAAGGAATTCTGTAAGTGGAAGCAGGACTGTATACAGAATATTTGTTTGGGTGAGAATTTAGTGAGGATACAAATGTCATTCAAGGAGTAATTTATATTTTATGATGATAAATAAAGACGGCAGCAACCAAGAGACCACCTTCAGCATTTTTAATTTAATTAGATAAATTGCTTATAATACTTTCTGTGGTCAAAAGTGATTGCATACACTTTGTTATAAAACATGCTTTCCTAAATGATTAATATTTCTCATACTCAGAAATAAATAACTGAAATCCACAAGGAAGAGATGGCAAACAGTTTAGAAAACAAATAGGAAAAATGAACCTACTACAAATGAATAATATAACTGCACTGAAGGAAAGGGGTGGAGGAAAATAAGCTAAGTAGCTAAGTAGCTTTATTATATATTATATATAATATTTTTTTGAGAGAGAGAGAGAGCAGGCACACTCATGAGTAGGGAGGGGCAGAGAGATAATCCCAAGCAGGCTCCAGGCTGTCAGCACAGAGCCCCATGCAGGGCTGGATCTCATAACTGTGAGATCATAACCTCAGCTGAAATCAGGAGTCAGAAATTTAAGTAACTGTACCACCTAGGTGCCCCTCTGAGCAATTTTTTATCTCATTTTAATTTTGAGTTATTTTATGAAAAACAAATAAGACACTAATTTCTATGACAGCCTTATTTAGTGACATAATATCAGGAATAATATTCACCTTCGAAGAGTATGTAGTGAAAATGGATATAACCCTGAATTGGTGGTTTGAAGAACAGAATCTATGCTCCCTGTTTGCTTAACAGTACAGGACACTGACAAGTGTTATGATGGATGTGAGTCCTGTTTTTCTCTTTCTTAAAATGTGATGAAGTAATAATAAAATTGGATTTGGAAGTATAACTAACTCAATATACATATTTCTTATGTTTTTCTTATATATCATTGTAAACTTAGAATATGTTGTTGTTGTGGTTGTTGTTGTTGTTCTGAGTCTCTGTGACTTTGTTTGAAAATGAAAATGATTATTATGAACCATAGAGAGATTTTATTTTTTTTAGATTCAAATAGAGTAAGTGTGAGAATGTTTTTTAATGCATGGAGCTTTATGTGAACATACTTCATGACAGTGGTTGCTTTTTTAAGAATAAGCTTACTGATGATAGGAAACATCTTGTATTTTTTCTTAACTCCAGAGTTGGTCATGGTGCCCAGAACATTGATATGCATCCGGGCAATCACTGACTTCTATTAAATACACTATAGCATGGATTCCTGTATTTCAAAGTGGAGAAATCATGTGGTGCACACACTTTTCAGCTTTAGTGGATGGATTGCACTTTGAAAATTATTGTAAATACAATGTTTTCATTATTCAGAAAATTGTTAACAATTTTTCTCTTAGCAGCAAACTTCTATGTACTTAAATCAGTAGATGTTGGCACATAATAGCACTAAAGTGAAATGGCATTACTTAACACGTTCTATTATACACTATTGGATATAGGACTTTTGTGCCATTATCCTACTTTTAATTGTTAAAGTCACTCAAGTCTTGAAACTGAGACTATGTGATAGCAATTTCTAAACAGAAGTTAGGTAAATATTCTTGTAAATTAAATTTAACATACATATGTATCCAATTATTAAGCTTAACATTTAAATGTCTCTTTCTAGGGGCAATTCTCAAGGTAAATAGCATTTGTAACACAGCTACAAATCATCTTAGTTTTAGAATAAAATCATAATGTTTATTTGGATAATTTATTTTTGTTTATAAAATAATTGCATATGCTGTGGATATATATAATGCTTGAGAGACAAAACCTAGCTTTTTTTTCAGTGTTATTTTTTATTTGAGTGTGATTTGATATGGGCTATACTTTTTTTCTGGGCTGGCTTATACTGAATAAAAATATATATGAATTATTCAACAATATGTTTTTCAACATTTTTTTATTCCGCAATATGAGAAACAAATTTTACCTCCTGCAACAAATAATAACTAGGTTTAATGTGCTTTCCTAGAAGAGTTTAGATACAGTTCTAACAAGTAAGTTTCTAACCTCTCTTTGAATAATCACCTGTTGCAGCAGAAATTATGTGTCTGGAATGGAAACAGTAACACTATTAAATATAATAGAGATTATTTGCTAATTTGGTACTCTTCATTTTCCCGAACCTAGTAACTTCTTTGAGAAAGCGAAATAACAGCTGTCAGGTATCAGTGATGTAAGGATTCATCAAATTACTAAATACATATTAAAATAAGCATGGCATTATTTGATCTGATGGTTGCCTTTGTGTGTTCTTTGTAATTAGTGGAAAGTAAATTGTTATTAAAGAAATGGGCCCAAGAGCATTAACAATGTATGCACAATCATATGTGCAAGCTTAGAGCTTTTGGGATATTTGGATATAATTCTGATTATTTATTTTAAATCCTGTAATTATAGTGCTTCCAGATTTACAAAATAAGGAAAATAACTCTTCCTAGAATTTCAAATAAAATCGTGGCTAGCATCAAAGCTTTCACACCTTTCCAGAAAGTCTGCACATTCTGATGTTCTTGAGTTGAATTCATTAGTAATATACATTTATGACTTGTTGATTGAAAATATATCTGATTCCAAATGCTGTGTATCATTTCAGATGAAATAAAAGTAATGTGAACCTTAGTATATATGTATTTCATTTAGAAAGTATGCATTCTATTCTTGCAGGAAATGGCCTATTTTACTTTTCTTTTTTAGTTTTTTTAAAAATTTTTAATGTTTATTTTTTGAGAGACAGAGACAGAGTGCAAACTGGGGAGGGGCAGCGGGAGAGGGAGACACAGAATCAGAAGCAGGCTCCAGGCTTTGAGCTGTCAGCGCAGAGCCCAACACGGGACTCTAACCCACAAACTGTGAGGTCATGACCCAAGCTGAAATCGGACGCTTAACCAACAGAGCCATCCAGGCACCCCTACTTTGCTTTCCTTTTTAAGTAAAATATATACATGGATGTTATTCAACTAGCCAAACGATAGTTCTGGAAACTGAAAAGAGTAAGTAGGATTAAGATGAAAAAAAGAAAAGTGTAGGCCATTTTACTTGTAGAAGTTTATTAAAAGTCCTAAATAGCATACTAACTTGAAAGCAATAGTGTATTAAATATACTTGAAAGTAATAGTATGTTAAAAATCATAAAACCATAATTGTATTACTGAGAATATACAAGCTAAGATGTTAGAAAAAGGTGGCCCTAAAATTCAGTGGTTTAGTAATGGCAAATATTTAATTATCTCTCATCTAATAGTCAAAAACAGGCATGGTTGGAATGCCTCTGCCATTCTCAGCATGTGGATTCCAAGGATGTTACAATCATAATAAGAAAGAAAGTCTAAAATAAAGGAAATGACCCAGAAGTTGGTCACATCACTTCTACTGACAAACTTTGTCTTAAGCCACATGGGTCAAAAACGCTGTAAGAGAAATTAGGAAATGCTGTTTTCAGTTGAGAAGCCATGATCCCTCCAGAGAGAGAAAGAGGAGAATGGACACTGGGGCATAGGTAATAATCACCACTATAGTGACCTATGCCATTATCCACTGAGTGTCCATTGTATTGTTCTTCCTACAAAAAGAATTTGCATTTCCTTCCCAAGGAAGCAAATCAGCAGTGCTATCAGTTATGGCATCTGACTTGACAGTGTAGGAACTCTGAGTTGATTAATGCAAAGTTCTTTCTATTATGTCTTGTCATGGTTCTAATACAGTCTGATGTCTTATTAACTGAAAGAAAAAATTGTTCTCCCTTTTCTACTCCCCACCACAAACTTACTACACAATGTGGAACTGAAAGAAGAAAATTACATTTAATTTATTCAGGGCATAAACAATGAAACCCCTATCAGTCAGTTGCCCCTATCTACCAGTGGGAAAGGTTTACAAAATCTCCTTGCCCTGGTAATGGAATAAATTTCTTAATTAGCCTATATGACAGCCCAATATTCACCTTTATTAATTTCTTTCTTATTGTTTTCATGGCCCCAGTATTAATTTTGCATGTTTGTTTGTTTTTTGTTTTTTGTTTTTTGTTTTTTTTTCCATTTTGCTATTGTCATTCACAGCCCAAACTACAGTTTTCATAGGCAGCTTCCTGAAGGGACAAGTTTGGCGATCTGAAGATTGCATTGGGGATTGAATTTATGTAGGCCAAACTTGTAACTCTTCTGAAACAAAATTCTCTCAAAAAATCTGCAAGATTCAGCAACTATCAATAAATTCTATGTGAAAGTAGTGTATGTAATGTTTTCTTTCCAGTAATTGTTCATAAAGTTGTCAAATAATGTGGTAGTTTTAAAGCATGTCCATATGTCTCTTGAGGAAAAACAGGGAGTAGTTATATTTTCATAAGGCTTTAAAAATGCTATCTAAATACTTTGTATTCATGAAGGAAATAAATATTTCTTTCCCTTATGTGCGTATGTAGAAAACCTGACAATAAATAAATTTCAGATGACAAGGATTGAAAAGAGTCAACGAAATTGGAAGCTAATAAGTGATATGAGAATTAGATGGCTTAGTGTTAGAATAATGGCATATAACCTTTTTATGTTATAAGAGAGTAAAAGCTTGATCAAAAAAGACATGAAAAATTCACTAGAATTTCCACAACTAAAATTGTGGAAGAAGAAGTATTCTGTAATTCTATAATCATTCTATAATTTTTAATAAACTAAACATATTATATTTTGGAAAATCATCAAATTTTTATTGAGCTATGATATATACTAAAGGTTGATAAAGACAACATTGTTTTATGTGATAGAATTTTCAAATTTTATTGCCATTCCTAAAATTGTATTTAAAGGAAATTATGTTCATGTTTTTATATAGACAGAAATTGTAAAATAGTACATAAGTACACTAATTTGAGCAGCCTTGAATTGGGTTCTATAAAAAGTGAAGCAGTAAAGAGTAGAGAATATATTTTTATTCACTCTATTAAAATAAATCTCTCACACGTGTGCTGCAGTTAAGCTTCAGCAGTAGGAATAATAATCTGGAATGTAGCATTCAAGTAGATATAGGTATGCTCTATTCTGAAAATTCTCTATTTCATTATCAGTTAAAAACAGTAAAAATGGTGATGGATTTTACTAATGTGAGCACAAACCACTAATTAGAGGCCAGTCAGTAGAATTGTTTTGAAAGAAGAGAACTGTAAGTCACAAATTAATCTTATCAGGAATTATACAAAAGAAAATGAGTGAAAGAAGAACGTTACCTTTCAGTACAAAGGCACATAAATTGGATGCATTCAGTAACACAAAAGAGAAAATTATTTGTAATGATTGTGTATTCTTTCTAATGTTTGAGTTCCTTGTTCCATAACTTGATGAGATTTTTCTTACAAATACCTCAGACAGCATTGCTGTGTTACTTTGTACAGTATTCCTAAATTTCCATGGTGAAATTTAAAACATAGATGGATTTTGAAATACTTTAAAGAAAGTAACCAGATAATATGTAAATAATAAACACAAGACATAATCTGATGCAGGCTTTTTAATTTTAACTTTTAGTTTTTGTTCAATAATGGGAAAATTTTGATTCATACAAAGGTTAAAATAATTGCAAGGAATATTGTCAATCTCATAGTATTTCAGCTATAACAGTAGCAACAATACATTCAACACCCACCAGAAATACCTCTTCCTTGGAAATTTAACTTTCCATCCGTATTTTAAGGGCATAGAAAAAAACGTGTAGGATATATTTCCCAAACTATATTTAATGATTCATACTTAAGCATTCTCTAATAGGAAAATGGAGAAGAGAGTTGTTACCACAACACAGATGGTTGTCACAGTGCAATGGTGGCATCTATTGGCATATGGTATATATGACATGAAATTGCCTGGATTTTTTCCCAAGTCTTGCTTTCCTAGAGCATGCCATGTCTAGCTGCTGAGAAGATATGGTTCAAATCAGCACTTTCAATTTGATATGAACAAAACAGTTTAAAGCCAACACTACAAACAATCAAGAAGATTTTAATTTTTACTATGGATCATAAAAAAGAATGAGAAGAAAAAAGAGAGTCAGTATTTATCTCATGACAGTTCAATGTTTGTCACTATGCTCCAAGGTTGTTCAGATACAGTATGCTAAAATTTAACAAATGAAGATCAGAAAGTCTATTATAGATGACGATGATAGATAGACAGACAGACAGACAGACAGATATAACAAGCATTGAACTACACAATGGAAAGTAAAAAGGAGATTTTAGCCCTTGGAACTCTATAACCTAGTGATAACAGCATGTATTAAGTAGAGGAAGGATCACAGAAATATGTAGTTACTCAGCATGACAATAAATTAAGAAAAATAAATGTATGAAGCAAAATAATTCAGGAAGAGAATGTCAAGATACTATAGATGTGCTAGAGATTACAGTATTCTATAAGCAGTGTTGTAAATCAAAGTAACTTTCTTCTGTTCCTTTTATATTGTGATATAAATGTTAATTGATTCGTAAGTTTTTCACTGTTCCACCTGGAAAATTAATTTCTGAACTTGGCAATTAGTGCACTGAATTACAGCAGAGATGCCTTATTGTGGTTGCGTTGATACCGTGAGAGCTAGGTGGGTAGCTACCGTGAGGACACTGTATCTCTGTGCCTTCAAACCCCAAGGCTGAGTCAACTGAGGATAGTGTCCCAGTCTTTGAACCCTTGCCCTAAATGGAATTTGTTTCTTCTGAAGTACTTTTATTAACTCTTCATTTACCTCTTTTTTCCAGAATCCAATAAGGCAATTTCTTACTCCACAAACGCGGGTGGCCCTGATATATGCACTGGCAAAACCTGTCTCTCGAGGTATGTAAGAATAGAGAACTGTGCTACAGCTGTGGTTGGTCATAGGCATGTGTTTTAATCTTTTTTATTAATTCTGTGTATTATGTTTTGACATAAAAAAAAAAACTAGTGTTCCTCCTGAGACCCTACAAAGTACCTCTAGTTCCTAGGGGAACTGTCATTAACATTGAAATTTTCTTTCAGTGCATTAATCTCTCCATGTCATCACTCAGTCACCTTTGTAAATTAAGACCCAGACACAAAACAGCAAGTTTCAGAGAGAAAAGGATATAGAGACAATCAGTTAGTTGGCATTTACATTGCATTAAACTAACTTAATGAAATATCTCCTGGTATTAAAAAAAACAAACAAACAAAAAAAAAAAACGTTTGTTTTGCCAGAGAGCATTTTTCCTCACAAGCACAAAGCTTTGGACTATTATCGATATAGAAAAATAAATTTCCTTATTTGTACAAATACTGCAGATAATTCTGCCAGTTTGGAGACGTTGAGATACGGATCCTGGATCATTCTTCCTGGCTGTCAGCAATCAAGTTCCATACACAATTGCTCAATTTACCTTCAATCTGAATAAGCACTAAGCACTTCAGTGCTGATACAACACAATATATAAAAAGAAAACTTTATGCTATCATATGATAGATGAAAAAGATTCCTATTTTATCATTGTTAAAGTTTTCTATGGATGTAAGAGAGTATAAGGTTTTGAGTAGCTATTAAGTAACTCAAAGGTTTTTGACAATCTTGACCAAAAATATGGAAGTTTCCTGATAACACAGAGTGTGCACAATTTAGAACCTGGTTGACTTATTTCACCCAAGTACTTCAAGATCTGGAGACCTTACTGTACCCAGTTACTTTTAATTTTGGTGGGAAACTATTGTTTTCTCTATGAAGCTAAGGGCACTTGGTTACAGAGGCATACTGGGCCATATTTGAAATATTTCATGTGAACTATTTCTTACCATTGATGACTTAAAGAAGAATAGTTTGGTGAGTGCCAGAGACAAAGACCAGGTTGGAGCAAATTCACAGGGACTGGGAAGAAGGGAGTAGGGAACAGAAGTAGAGAAGCCCTTTTTGGAAAGGCTTTACTCTAAAGTGGAGGTAGAGAGATTTAAGAAACATTATTTTTAGATATTTGTATAAATCAGTGCAGACTTAATCATGGTCTGTGTCCCTATGAAAGAGTGTCGAGCATAATATGTGGACTTAGGGTAGTTTAGCTTGGTCAGATCATGGGTGGACATCCTGATAGCAGCTACTACTAAGTGAGCAGTCACTGTACAAGAAGCATTCTTCTAAGTGCCTCACGCACATAATCATGTTATAAGTGCATGAATGCATGTGCACACACATAATCACACAAGAATAGAAATATCATTATCTTATTTTTGTAGAAAGAAACCAAGCCATAGACAAGTAAGTGATTTGCCAAAGATAAAAAGATACATAAATGGAGAACAAAAGTCCAAACAGTACATTCTTGTTACCAAAATGGGCACCCTTTCTGTTACAGAAAACTGTTTTTGCTTTGGGAGAAAAACCCAGAGACCAGGGTGAAGCATATTATATATGATCCAGAATGGTTTGAAAAGAGTTTGTAAATAGGATTAAGGAAATCTTTGAGGCTTATGTGTGACTTCAAAGTGGCTTGTAAGTGACAGGGATACCTATGAAAGATTTGCACATCTGAAAGAGATACTGGCCATGAAATGGCCAGAATGCAGACTATTCCAATAGACCATAAAATGAAGGCATAAGATCATACTCATTGTATAATCACATGCATAGAGAAGAGAGAATGAATTCCAGAAAGTGCATCATCTTTCCTGAGACATGAGGGCAATGGGGAGAGAGAAAAAGGTCTAATATTCAGTTCCAAATTATGAAATTGGGAGACTTAGGGGATATGTTATCAAGATCAAAACCAGAGTCGGTTTGGATTTTTAAAAAATGGTGAGGCTGTCTTAAAAATAGTTTTATAACATAGACAAATATTTAAAACATAAGAATGGAAGTCAGGAGATGGATCCTAATGGTAAATGCAACTTAAGATGTCATGTGCATGGAATTAATATCCATTAATTAATTCATTCAGAAATATTTCATCATCTGCTCTCCTCTGAGCAGAGTCAGGTATAGCAAGTATAGGATTGAAATAGATAGAGACCTAGTGTGCTCTCAGCAGTTTTACTGCAAAATAAAAAATATATATAAATGCATAAATAAGTAATTAAAATACATTGTGGTAGGGTACCTGGGTGGCTCAGTTGGTTGACCATTTGACTTTCATTTTGGCTCAGGTCATGATCTCACAGTTTGTGAGCAGCATGGAGCCTGCTTAAGAGATTCTTTCTCTCTCCCTCTCCGTCTGCCCCTGCAATGCCAGCACACACACACTCTCTCTCTCAAATCAATCAAACAAGCAAGCAAGCAATAAAATTGTGGTAATTGCTAAAAAACCAAAGTAGATATTGTATTACTGTATGTGAGAGGCCCTAATCTAAATTTGAAGATGAACACCAGGGAAGGCTTTCAGAGTACATAAAATTTTCATGAGAGAAACAAGAAAATGTTCAAAATATAGAAATTTGGAAAACAACTGAAAATAATGACAAGAGAGACAAAGAAGTAACACTTTCCTAGATAGAAGTCAAGCCAATGTATAGATCTTTTTTTTTTTTTTGGTAGGAACTTTCAAATAGTTATTTAAGAGGAGATGTTTAACAATTTCCAGCTAAAGCTTTCTGGTATAAAACTAAAAGAATGCATATGACTTGTAACTGAGTAGCTCCTCTCAGACAGAGGGAAGACAGCCCTCTGAACATGTTAAAGAACATAGGTATATTTAGCAAGCAAAGACAGGAAACAAGGGCTGACACCCTCAGAAAGGAGAAAGGTAAAGCACAATAGTGAGAGAAAAATATAAAGATTTTGGCATGCAGGCAGAGAGATTTCTTATACTGATCAGAATCTAACAGACCAAGATAAAGCCAGTCCCTGAACACTGAATGAATGTAAATACAGGGAAGGGTTAGTGAACACAAGCATCAAACATCAGAAGGAATTTCAAATGTGTGTCATTCTGTTTTTGTTCTTGTTTATTTTTTTTCTTTTTTCTTTTCTTTTCTTTTTTCTTTTCTTTTCTTTCTTTTCTTTTTCCTGATGTCTCTTCAATTGCATGATTTTCCATTATATTGGACAAAGACTTCTGGCCCCTTTCCAAATGGACAGGAGTCACCTAGATAAGTGATCTGTTATACAGATAATTCCACCTTCTCCCTTTCCTCTCGTTCACGTGCATAGTTTCTCAAAATCTAACAAATGCTGATTTACAGTGTCTACAGTCTGTCCGTTCACAGTCAAAGGACCTATGTTTGGAACCAGGAAGAAACAATGTGCCAGTCCATGAGAGACCTCATGCTTGCTTTCAACTATCATGCAGTGTTTTTTGTTCTATGACCAGCTTATTTCACTTAGCATAGTAATGTCCTTCAGGTTCATCGATGTTGCAAATGGCAGGATTTCCTTCATTTTTAAGGCTGAGTAATACTCCATTGTATGCATATTCTGTTCATCTCTTGGTGGATACTTTGGTTGTTTCCATATCTTGGCTATTGTGAATAGTGCTGCTATGAACATGGGAATACAAATATCTTGTTGAGATTCTGATTTCAATTTTATTTGGATCCAAGTATATTTTGGGATTGCTGGATCATTTGGCGATTCTATTTTTAACTTTTTGAGAAATTGCTATACTGTTTTCTATAGCTGTTGCACCATTTTACAATCCCATCAACATGAATTCTTACATGCTATTGGTTGAAGTTTCATTTGCAAAAAGTTGCTGTGTGGAACTTTTGACTTCTCTTTCAACATCTTCAGTTTGCAGCAAACCCTCTCATCTCTATCTGGCCATTTCTTACCACCTCCATCATTTCATCTTCAGACCAAACTGCCAATGTCTCTTACCCTAATTTTCCCCCAGCTGTCTCCAATTGGCTTTTCCTTCTTCCACCCCTTTCTTTTCCTTTTATTCTCCAACAGTAGGTAGAGTGCTCCTGTTAAATGAAAAATATATCATTGTAGTCTTCTCCAAAATTTGCAATGCCTTCACATCTCATTCAAAATAAAGTTGAAGTTCTTATAATAGTAGATACCTTTCTATAAGACCATAACACCTGCCCCTTCCTCATCTTTCTCATCTGATTCAAGCATAATCCCATTTCTGAGCCTTTTATTCATTGTTCTTTATGACAGGTGTACTCTTCACCCAAATTTCATTATGTTTAATTTCTTCCCCCATATCCTTCAGACTATTATTTACATGTCATCTTCCCTGTGTGGCCAGCGCACGCACACACACACACACACACACACACACCCTTCCATTAGCTTTCAGAACTTTACTGGTTTTCTTCCTATGCGCTAGTCACATCAGATATATCACTTATTTAGTCTTTTTGTCTTTCCTATAAAAAGTGAGCTCTATATGAACAAGGATGTTTGGTTTTGGTCATTGATGTATCCCCAGTGCCATAAAAGTGTTGGACACATAGAAAGTACTTCGTAACTATATATTGAATTATAAATGTTACATTAAATTATATATATATATATATAATATCTACTTTATAATATATATTTATATTACATATATTTAATTTATATATATTACATATTAAATGTTATAATTGTACTGAGCACATTAAAATGTTACATTACGGGGTGCCTGGGTGGCTCAATCAGTTGAGCATTCGACTTCAACTCAGATCATGATCTCGCAGTACATGAGTTCAAGCTCTGTTTGATACCTGTTCAAGCCCCACAGCAGGCTCTGTGCTGACAGCTCAGAGCCTGGAGGCTGCTTCAGATTCTGTGTCTTCCTTTCTCTCTGCCCCTCCCCCATTTGCACTATGTCTCTCTCAAAAATAAATAAAAATTAAAAAAAATTAAAGTGTTTACATTAAAAGTGATGAACAGAATTGTGGTTCAGAATTGCCTATACTGCTTATATTGTTCTCTCCTGTTTCTAAACTTTTCTCCCACTCACTTTTGCTCTGTCTTCCAATATGAATTATTAACATATGATAATCCTTAATTTTACCCCTTTAGTAGTCATGAGAAATAGATGGCTTCTTTACCTGCTCCAATATATTTTCTTCTCCCCTATCCTCTTAGCTATATTCTCAGTTGTGATACCTGTTCGTATGGACTATTGTGATATGGGATTAGGAAGAAAAAATAAACATATAGGAGAATGAGAGGTACTGGATTTATTCCACGACTTAACTTGTTCTTTTAAGTATTTAGTTGCAGTTGACCCATTTTTTGTTTTCATACCAGCATTTTAATCATATTCAAGGGGCAGTCTATAATTATACAATATCATAAGAATGATTATTACTGAAGATATACATATAAGAATACATTCAAAATATATTCTATTTTATACATTTGTAAGATAAATTCAACAAGAAAATATCAATAAAATGGATATAAAATCTGAATATTTATTATATTCTTTTAGTAAAGTACTTAATATTATATAAATACATTAATTTTAATAAATAAATTTTTTCTATTCAGAGAAATGCATTCCTCCTTCAGATAAAATAGCTCAAACTGTTATATATACATATGGAAGTATAATATTTTTTAATAAACTACAAATTAATTTTTAATGTTTTAATGTAAAGTATTTTTCATCCTACATGGCATTGATAAAGTTATGGCTTTTTTTTTTATTTGCTAGAAATAGAAAACAAATATGGTTTAAAGAGAGAGCTGTTTACTTCAGAGTGTCCAAAAACTATGTATACAGCTATCCCTGTGAGTTCTTCTCTTGAACATTCATACTTTTTACATATTTCTTGACATTAAGTAAAAGACACAGGAAATCTCCCAGAAGTTACTAAGCTTGCCTTCATTTGCCTTTTGATGAACTATTCATATATTTTGTAAGAGCAGAAGAAAAATAAAATATGAGAATTTCACTTTTATAAAACAGATGATCTGTGGAAAAAAATGCGGCATACCTATAAATGTAGATCTTTTTTCAGGCATATGTAAGTCTATGTGATTGAACATATGGGTTTATGGTTGAGAACAAGTCATAATTTTTTTCAGAGTAGTGCATGCTCTCATAATATTAAAAATTTGTATTTTCTGGTTCTGATGAGTAATACTATCAAGATAAACAGTAGACAAAAATGTAATATTTGATTGGAGGTCATAAGTTAATCTGCCTACTATATTGGAAACTCCTTGTAGTTTTTTTCCCCCCCAGGGAAAGGAATGCAATAGAGATAATATCTTTTCAAATCCATAATTTCCCTGATTTGTAAAGGTATCATAAAGGATTGTCTTGAATATGTGCTGCTTATCAGAAAATTTTAAAACCTGGAAGGAAAATATAGAATTTCCTGTTTTATCCAAATAAAGAAAAAACAATACTTATATTTATTTTTATAGCTCTAGCATTCTGTGGCATATTAAGAACTGAGGCATTTTGGGGCACCTGAGTGGCTAAGTTGGTTAAGCGTCCAACTTCATCTCAGGTGATGATCTTGCAGTCCATGAGTTCGAGCCCCATATCGGGATCTGTGCTGATAGTTCAGAGCCTGGAGCCTGTTTCAGATTCTGTGTCTCCTTCTCTCTCTTCCCCTCCCCCAGTCACACTCTGGCTCTCTCTGTCTCTTAAAAAATGAATAAATGTTAAAAAAAATTTTTTTTAAAGAACTGAGGCATTTTAACAAATAAGAAGATGAGTGTTAAATGTATCAGGTAAAAATTCCTATATTTCACCAATGATTTAAAAAGTGAAATTTTCTTTGTGTATAGACCATTAAGGCTTAAAAAAAATTATAAAAGATGAGAAATGCTAAGAAATCTGTCTGAATACATACAATAAATAGTTTGGCCTTCACTAACATGTATTTGATTTGGTTAAGTTATGTATTCATTGAGTCTGGTAATTTCTTCATCTGTAAAATATAAACAACTTTGATCTTTGTGTTGGCCACTAATATTTTAATCACAAGCATCAGCATACAATCCAAAATATCTCAAGGGAAGAAAGGAGATGTTGATTTTTATAATTGGCAGGTACAATCAGAGAAGCTGGATTCATGCACAACTGGATTCATACATTCAAATGTGACCAGCTATCTGTCTTCTTTTATTGATCACTTATTTTTATTCTTAAATAGACTTTCTGCATGCAACGCAAATATTGATTCTTGGAATTCCAAGCTTACTTAATCTATCCTTAACATGAATTAGTGATGCATATTGAAATTGAAAGATATATAGGTATCTGTATGTGTATATACATATATCTCTCTCCAAAGTTTAGGTCAATTCCAGGAAAACAAAAATAAAATATGCTGATTGTTTGACTATATGTTAAATTCATGCATTTTGGATAATATAAAATATATTGATTGGGAAGCATATGTTTAAATTTTTTTAATGTTTATTTATTTTTGAGAGAGAGAGAGACAGAGCATGAGCAGGGGAAGAGCAAAGAGAGAGTGAGCTACAGAATCTACAGCAGGCTCCAGTCTCTGAGCTGTCAGCACAGAACTCGACATGGGGCTCGAACTCAGGAACTGTGAGATCATGACCTGAGCCAAAGTCAGGTGCTTAACCGACTAAGTCAACCAGGCACCCCTTTGGGGAGGCATATGTTAGCACCATAGTTCTAATAGAGAAGTTGAAACGAAAGGAAGATGGAGCATCTGGGTGGCTGTCGGTTGAGCATCGGACTCTTGATTTCAGTTCACGTCATGATCCTAGGGTTGTGGGATCAGGCCCCATGTCCATCTCTGTCCTGAGGGTGGAGTCCACTTGGGATTCTCTCTCTCCTCTCTCTGTTTCTCCCCCAGTCAGATGCACGTGCTCTCATTCACTCTCTCTCTGAAATAAAAAATAATAAAAATAAATGTATAAATCAATTAGATAAAAATGAAAGAAAAGCTCTATTTGTGATATATTTTCTTTTTCTACTAAGAATAAAATTCAAATTTAAACTTGTGTTTCCTTAACTAAAATTCCTGGACATGGAGATTATCCTTTTAAAAGAGATACCATTATTATTTTCATATTTTTTGACAATGCGGAATAAATAAAAATAACATTGTTTCAGTTATGTAGTAAATAAATAAAAATATGAATGCCCAAACCATTTGACCTTTAAACATACCTTTTTTGGGGGCGCCTGGTGGCTGCATCGAATAAGTGTACGACTTCACTTGGGTCATGGTCTTACGAGTCGATTCGTGGGTTCAAGCCCTGCTTCGGGCTCTATGCTGACAGCTCAGAGCCTGGATCCTGCTTCTGATTCTGTGTCTTGCCTCTCTCTCTGTCACCCCCACCCCCCACCGTGTTCTCTCTGTCTCTCAAAGGTGAATTAATGTTAAAATTTTTTTAAATACCTTTTTTAAAAAATAAATTACCCTCTAAAAATTTAATACTCAGTTATAACATTACTGTTTTGTACATTAATATATTTGTATATTTCTTTAGTCCAGTCATCCAAACAACTAATTATGATTATAAGTGTAATTTTTTAAATAATAGCTTATATATTCTCCTGTATGATAGTTAGAATTGAATAAATCCAAATATATACAGTGTCATTCTAATATAGTACTATTATTTAACTCATTAGCTGTTCTTTTTTTCCTAATAACTTAATGCATGAGAACAAGGCTTAGAAGGCTGTTCTCAGTCACACAGCATTGTTATATCCTATAAGGCATTAAATTATTGATTCTTGAACATGATATATCAACAGATATATTTTTATTCACAATCCTCAGAAATAGTGTGTACTCTTCTTTGTCAGAACCCATTCACTGCTTTGGTGATAGAAGTTATGCCTGAAATTATGTTTGTGAACACTGTAGCATTTGCCTATGAATTGGCTTATGTAAAATTGTTTAAGGAAATGATAATACTTAGATAACAATGCCCTTATTAATTATTACATTATGTCTTCTGAGACTTTTCAGGATTTTAGTTACCTTGTATTTTTCTTGGAAATAGCATCCTAATTATAAATGAAAATTTAAAATTTTAATACCATTTTGCAAAGTATCAAATTGTAACTGTTGCAAAAATCAGTGCTTTTTAAAATATCTCTGGACTAATAAATTTAAATTTATTGTATAAAACAATATCTTTAAATCCTAAAGTTTCTATTTAGGTTGTACATTTTCTTTTTGGCACCCCTGAGTAAAAACAAAACAATTTATAAACATTATGACTCTGAAATCTGTGTAACTTAAGAAGGACCCAATTATTTTGGTTTTAAAAGTTTATAATGGAAAAATAAAGAAAGTTCATAAGCTGGGGTATAAGATCTACTAAGCATTTATTGGCCATGCCCTATTACACTTGAGAAAAATTGCTACTGTCAGTTTTATAAAAAAACAACAAAAAAAGTGATGTGAACCATCCTCATGCTATATTTCTGGATGAATGCCTAATTTTAAAAGCATAGCACAAAAGCTAGGAGAATTATTTGTGTTGTCTGCAGCATTGACATTGAGATTTATTTATGTAAGTAATTTCAAATAAAGGGTGAATAATTCAAAATAGACACAAGGAAAAAACTGAGATTTTAAAACAATTGAATATCAAAATGCAATTAAAACCTTCATGAATCCCTCATATTCCCATTGATCATATTCCTATCATCTCTCTTTGGATTTGGTGTCTTTTTAACTGCTCTCCCTCTTCCTCTTCTTTCTTTCTCTCCTTCCCTCTTTTTTCTCTCTGATAAAGGATGTAATCCAGATCTTAAAAAAAAATCTATCTGAAATCATAAAGACAAAAAAGCAAGCTAATAGAAGCCAGGCAAAAGTTACAATAGACAATTCACTGATAGTTTACAGCATTTAGAAATTATAATATAGAAACCATAAAGATATTATCCTATATATTCTTATAATATTTTAAATTATTGTTTAATCTCCATTGAATTAATTTATACATTGTATCTGCATAGATTTTTATAAATTGTGTTAGGTAAAAATCGAATTTTATCTTGTTTTATATGGATTATCTATCATTCCATACTTGGTTAAGTATTAAGTGGTTGATAACTTCCAAAAGAGTATCAATTTTATCTGTACCATACACCATGCATGAAATTTCTGTATTGGTGTTGGTATTTTCTGGAATCTTCATTTTATTCTGTTGGTCCATTTGACTTGTTCATGTGCCAGTACCACATTTTCTTCAGTTATATAATTATACATAATTTTCTAAAATGTCATGGATGTGTCTTTGCACATTGTCTATTCACTTATTTCTGTCTCATATATGTGTGTATATAATATATACACATATAATATACATATGCATGTTTTATATAATTATTAAATGCATAATATATGTGCTGTATGTATATATACCCACATATATGCATATATTATATATTTACATTATGTGTGTGCGTGTGTATATATATATATATATATATATATATGGACACACGCACACACATCTCTCCTTATTCATATATATTCTATTCAGTATCCTTGTTGGCTTTTAAAACACATAGTGACAAGTTGATTCTAAAATTTTAATGAAATACAAATGTCTTAGGACTGCTGGAACTACTTGGAAAATGAGAATAAAATAGAAAATTTAAAATCATTGTTTTCAAGTTTTACAACAAAGCTATACTTATCAAAACAGTGCAATATTGGCTTAAGAATTTGTTTTTTATTTTGGGGCACCTGGGTGGCTCAGTTGGTTAAGCATCCGACTTCGGCTTAGGTCATGATCTCACGGTTCATGGGTTTGAACCCCACTTCAGGCTCTGTGCTGACGGCTCAGAGCCTGGAGCCTGCTTGGGATTCTGTGTCTCCCTCTCTCTCTGCCCCTTCCCCACCCTGCTTTCACTCTCTTCTCTCTGTGTCTCTCAAAAACAAATACAATATTTAAAAAATTTTTAATTAAAAAATTATTTTATATTTTTAAGTTTTATTTATTTATTTTGAGAGAGAGAGAGAGCATGAGTGTGGAAGGGGCAGAGACAGAGTGAGAGAGAATTCTAAGCAGGCTCCGTGCTGTCAGTGCAGAGCTCAACATGGGGCTCAATCCCACAAACCATGAGATCATGACCTAAGAATTGCATGCTCAACTGACTGGGCCACCCACTGGCCCCATTGAGAATTTTTTTTTTTAGTAATTTGGCTATTGTTGAAAGTGCTGCTATAAACTTTGGGGTACAAGTTCCCCTATGCATCAGCACTCCTGTATCCCTTGGGTAAATTCCTAGCAGTGCTATTGCTGGGTCATAGACTAGATCTATTTTTAATTTTTTGAGAGAGCCTAAATGTCCATTAACTGATGAATGGATACAGAAATTGTGGTTTATATACATAATGGAATACTATATGGCAATGAGAAAGAATGAAATATAGCCTTTTGTAGCAACGTGGATGGAACTGGAGAGTGTTATGCTAAGTGAAATAAGTCATACAAAGAAAGACAGATACCATATGTTTTCACTCTTATGTGGATCCTGAGAAACTTAACAGAAGACCATGGGGGAGGGGAAGGAAAAAAAAAAGGTTAAGAAAGGAAAGGAGCCAAACCATGAGACTCTTAAAAACTGAGAACACACTGAGGGTTGATGGGGGGTGGGAGGGAAAGGAGGGGTGGTGATGGGTGTTGAGGAGGGCACCTGTTGGGATGAGCACTGGGTGCTGTATGGAAACCAATTTGACAATAAATTTCATATTAAAAAAAAAAGATTTTTTTAAAATGCAGTAAGATAGGTCTAAACACACATCCACTTACAAAGTTGTTTTACTTAATTTTTAACATGCTACTGAAATAAATCAAAGGGAAGGTAAAATTATTTTCAAGAAATGAGATGGGAAAACTAAGTATGTGGAAATAGTAAATCCAGAATATACTTCATACCATACAACAAAACTATTTTGAGATGGCTCACAGTCCTAAACCTAAAAATTAAACCTACAAGCTACAGAAGAAAACTTCCAATAATTTTCTTTTAAATATTGTGTCAGTGGTTTCTTGTAACAACTGAAAAATCTGAACCATGACTTCAAAAATTAATAAAACTTTCTTCATTAAAATTAAAACCATGTAGTTCACAAAAGACACATTTAAGAACATGAAAATACCATTAAAAAGCTGAGATAAATTTTAAAATAGTATGTAATGGCAAAAGGTTTACTCCAAGTAAGAATTTCTATAACAATAATAAAAAGAACATCTCAATGAAAAAAAATCTTAAAAAAAAATAAATGGCCAATATGCATGTGAAAAGGTATTCATTATTATGAGTAAACATGGAAATGTACATAAAAATTATCACTTCACACCATTTGAATGATTAAAATTAAAAAGTCTGACATTGATTGCCAATTATCATTAAAAATATGGAGAAACGAAGTCTTAATACGTTGCTGTATGTAGTATAAAATTATTGAACCATTTGGGGATACAGTTCATGATATTTTTTATTAAGTTAAATATACACCTATCTTATGACCATGCAATTTCAGATAGAGGAAGTTGCTCGTGCTAAATATAATAGGAAAATAGCAGTAGAATTACTGAGTGATTGAGTAAGCATATTTTACTTTTATAATAAACTGCCAAGGAATTTTATAATGTGACTGTACCATTTTACATCCCACCAAAAGTGAATGAGCACAGTGAAAGACAATAGCAAGGAAACATCTGTTTATATTGAAATATTAAGGAGATGTCTCTGAGGAGGTGAAATTTAAACATAGACATGAAACATGAAGAAAAGCCAATCATATGAAGAGATACAAACATGTACATTTTATGTTAAAGCCACAAGGTAGAAAAGAACTCTCTATGTTTGAAGAACTGAAAGAAACTCAGTGTAAATGAACTGAGCACCAATGACAAAATCTAAGGTTGGAAACAGCAGATTGATTGTATTATATGTGCAGTGAAGATACGTTGAAATGCCTCAACCGGAGTAACATAAAAATAATACATGAGTCAAAAAGATCTTCCATGTTATTACATAATAGATTATAGGTACAGAATCCTAAAATAAGCAAACCATGTAGAAAAGAAATATGGAGGGGCACCGGGTGGCTCAGTTGAGTAAGTGTCCGACTTTGGCTCTGGTCATAAACTTACAGCTCATGAGTTAGAGCCCCACGTTAGGCTCTGTGCTGACAGTGTGGAGTGTGCTTGCGATTCTGTCTCCCTCTCTCTCTTCCCCCCCAAAATAAATAAATAAATAAATAAATAAGCATTTTTTAAAAAAAGAAATATGGAAAAGCAAAAAAGATATTGTCAAATGGGGAAAATGTATGTGAGAAAGAACTAGAGTTCGGTGTGTTCTTCATTGTGTCAGTAAAGCCATGGCCATTTAGATTTACTTCTCCAATTTTTTTTTAATTTATTTTTTATTTTTAAAAATTTATATCCAAATTAGTTAGCATATAGTGCAACAATGATTTCAGGAGTAGATTCCTTAGTGCCCTTTACCCATTTACCCCATCCCCCCTCCCACAAACCCTCCTGTAACCCTCAGTTTGTTCTCCATATTTATGAGTCTCTTCTGTTTTGTCCTCCTCCCTGTTTTTATATTATTTTTCTTTCCATTCCCTTATGTTCATCTGTTTTGTCTCTTAAAGTCCTCATACGAGTGAAGTCATATGATTTTTGTCTTTTTTCTGACTAATGTCATTTAGCATCATACCCTCTAGTTCCCTCCATGTAGTTGCAAGTGGCAAGATTTCATTCTTTTTGATTGCTGAGTAATACTCCATTGTATATATATACCACTTTTCTTTATCCATTAATCCATCGATGGGCATTTGGGCTCTTTCCATACTTTGGCTATTGTTGATAGTGCTGCTATAAACATTGAGGTGCATATGTCTCTTCAAAACAGCACACCTGTATCCCTTGGATAAATACCTAGTAGTGCAATTGCTGGGTCGTAGGGTAGTTCTGTTTTTAATTTTTTGAGGAACCTCCATAATGTTTTCCAGAGTGGCTACACCAGCTTGCATTCCCACCAACAATGCAAAAGAGATCCTCTTTTTCCGCATCCTCACCAACATCTGTTGTTGCCTGAGTTGTTAACGTTAGCCATTCTGACACATGTGAGGTGGTATCTCATTGTGGTTTTGATTTGTATTTCCCTGATGAGGAGTGATGTTGAGCATTTTTTCATGTGTCAGTTGGACATCTGGAAGTCTTCTTTGGAGAAGTGTCTATTCATGTATTTTGCCCATTTCTTCACTGGGTTATTTGTTTTTTGGGTGTTGAGTTTGATAAGTTCTTTATAGATTTTGGAGATTAACCCTTTATCGGATATGTCGTTTGCAAACATCTCTCATTCTGTCGATTGTCTTTTAGTTTTGCTGATTGTTTCCTGTGCTGTGCAGAAGCTTTTTATTTTGATGAGGTCCCAGTAGTTCATTTTTGCTTTTGTTTCCCGTGCCTCTGGAGATGTGTTGAGTAAGAAGTTGCTGTGGCCAAGATCAAAGAGGTTTTTGACTGCTTTCTCCTCAAGGATTTTGATGGCTTCCTGTCTTATATTTAGGTCTTTCATCCATTTTGGGTTTATTTTTGTGTATAGTGTAAGAAAGCCATCCAGATTCATTCTTCTGTGTGTCGCTGTCCACTTTACCCAGCACCACTTGCTGAAGAGACTGTCTTTATTCCATTGGGTATTCTTTCCTGCTTTGTCAAAGATTAGTTGGCCATACGTTTGTGGGTCCATTTCTGGGTTCTCTATTCTGTTCCATTGATCTAAGTGTCTGTTCATGTGTCAGTACCATACTGTCTTGATGATTATAACTTTGTAGTATAGCTTGAAGTCCAGGATTATGATGCCTCCTGCTTTGGTTTCTTTTTTCAAGATCACTTTGGCTATTCGGGGTCTTTTCTGGTTCCATACACATTTTAGGATTATTTGTTCAAGCTCTGTGAAGAATGCTGGTGTTACTATGATAAAGATTGCATTGAATATGTAGGTTGCTTTGGGTAGTATCAACATTTTAACAATATTTGTTCTTCTTATACAGGAGCGTGGAATCTTTTTCCATTTTTTTGTGTCTTCTTCAATTTCTTTCATAAGCTTTCTATAGTTTTCAGCATATAGATTTTTTGCCTCTTTGGTTAGATTTATTCCTAGGTATTTTATGGTTTTTTGTGCAACTGTAAATGGGATTGATTACTTGATATCTCTTTCTGTCGCTTCATTGTTGGTGTATAGGAATGCAACCGATTTCTGTGCATTCATTTTATATCCTGCAACTTTGCTGAATTCATCAATCAATTCTAGCAGTTTTTTGTGTGGAAACTTTTGGGTTTTCCATATACAGTATAATGTCATCTGCAAAGAGTGAAAGTTTGACCTTCTCCTGGCTGATTTGGATGCCTTTTATTTCTTTGTGTTGTCTGATTGCAGAGGCTAAGACTTCCAATACTATGTTGAATAACAGTGGCGAGAGTGGACATCTCAGTCTTGTTCCTGACCTTTGGGGGAAAGCTCTCAGTTTTTCTCCATTGAGGATGATATTAGCATTGTGTTGTTCATATATGGCTTTTATGATCTCAAAGTATGCTCCTTCTATCCCTACTTTCTTGAGGGTTTTTGTCAAGAAAGGATGCTGTATTTTGTCAAATGCTTTCTCTGCATCTATTGAGAGGATCATTTGGTTGTTGTCCTTTCTTTTATTGATGTGATGAATCATGTGAATTGTTTTGCGGATATTGAACCAGCCCTGCATCCCAGGTATAAATCCCACTTGGTCATGGTGAATAATTTTTTTAATGTATTGTTGGAGCCAATTGGCTAATATCTTGTTGAGGATTTTTGCATCCAGGTTCATCAGGGAAATTGGTCTATAGTTCTTCTTGTTAGTGTGGTCTCTGTCTCGTTTTGGAATCAAGGTAATGCTGGCTTCATAGAAAGAGTTTGGAAGTTTTCCTTCCTTTTCTATTTTTTAGAACAGCTTCAAGAGAATAGGTGTTAACTCCTCCTTAAATGTTTGGTAGAATTCCCCTGGAAAGCCATCTGGCCCTGTACTCTTGTTTTTTGGCAGATTTTTGATTCCTAATTCGATTTTCTTACTGGTTATGGGTCGGTTCAAATTTTCTATTTCTTCCTGTTTCAGTTTTGGTAGTGTATATGTTTCTAGGAATTTGCCCATTTCTTCCAGATTGCCCATTTTTTGGGTGTATAATTGCTCATAATATTCTCGTATTATTGTTTTTATTTCTGCTGTGTTGGTTGTGATCTCTCCTCTTTCATTCTTGTTTTTATTTATTTGGGTCCTTTCCTTTTTCTTTTTGGTCAAACTGGCTAGTGGTTTATCAATTTTGTTAAATTCTTTCAAAGAACCACTTATGGTTTCATTGATCTGTTCTACTGTTTTTTGGTTTCAATAGCATTAATTTCTGCTCTAATCTTTATTATTTCCTTCCTTCTGCTGGTTTTGGGTTTTATTTGCTGTTCTTTTTCCAGCTCCTTAAGGTGTAAGGTTAGGTTGTGTATCTAAGATCTTTCTTCCTTCTTTAGGAAGGCCTGGATTGCTATATACTTTCCTCTTATGACCACCTTTGCTGCGTCCCAGAGGTTTGGCGTTGTGGTGTTATCATTTTCATTGACTTCCATGTACTTTTTAATTTCTTCTTTAACTTCTTGGTTAGCCCATTCATTCTTATGTAGGATGTAAGTCTCCAAGTATTTGTTACCTTTCAAATTTTTTCTTGTGGTTGATTTCAAGTTTCATAGTGTTGTGATCTGAAAATATGCATGGCATTATCTCGATCTTTTTGTACTTACTTAGGGCTGATTTGTGTCCCAGTATATGGTCTATTCTGGAGAACGTTCCATGTACACTGGAGAAGAATGTATATTCTGCTGCTTTAGGATGAAATGTTCTGAATATATCTGTTAAGTCCATCTGGTCTAGTGTGTCATTCAAAGCCATTGTTTCCTTGTTGATTTTTTGATTAGATAATGTGTCCATTGTTGTGAGTGGGGTGTTGAAGTTTCCTACTATTATGGTATTACTAATGATGAGTTTCTTTACATTTGTGATTAATTGATTTATATATTTGGGTGCTTTCACATTTGGTGGATAAATGTTTACAATTGTTAGGTCTTCTTGGTGGATACACCCCTTGATTATGATATAATGCCCTTCTGCTTCTTTTGATACAGTCTTTATTTTAAAGTCTAGATTTTCTGATATAAGTATGGTTACTCCGGCTTTCTTTTGTTGACCATTAGCATGATAGATGGTTCTCTATCCCCTTATTTTCAATCTGAAGGTGTCTTTAGGTCTGAAGTGGGTCTCTTGTAAACAGAGTATAGATGGATCTTGTTTTCTTATCTATTCTGTTACCCTGTATCTTTTGATTGGAGCATTGAGTCCATTGACTTTTTGAGTGAGTACTGAAAGATATGAACTTACTGCCATTATGATGCTTGCAGAGTTGGAGTTTCTGGTGGTTTTCTCTGGTCCTTTCTAATCTTTGTTGCTTTTGGTACACACACACACACACACACACACACACACACACACACACACATGTTTTCATCTTTTCTCCCCTCAGAGATTCCCCCTTAAAATTTCTTGCAGGGCTGGTTTAGTGGTCATAAACTCCTTTAATTTTTGTTTGTCTGGGAAACTTTTTATCTCTCCTTCTATTTTGAATGACAGCCTTGCTGGTTAAAGAATTCTTGGCTGCATATTTTTCTGATTCAGCACACTGAATATATCCTGCCACCCCTTTCTGGCCTGCCAAGTTTCTGTGGATAGTCCTGCTGCAAACCTGATCTGTCTTCCCTTGTAGGTTAGGGACTCTTTTTTCCCTTGCTGCTTTCATGATTCTCTCCTTGCCTGAGTATTTTGTGAATTTCTCTATGATATGCCTTGTTGATGGTCTGTTTTTGTTGAATCTAATGGGGGTCCTCTGTGTTTCCTGGATTTTGATGTCTGTGTCTTTCTCCAGGTTAGGAAAGTTTTCCACTATGATTTGCTCACATAACCCTTCTACCCCTATTTATCTTCCTCTTCTGGGACCCCTATGATTCTGATGTTGTTCCTTTTTAATGAGTCACTGATTTCTCTAATTCTTAAATCGTGCTCTTTGCCTTAATCTCCCTCTTCTTTTCTGCTTCATTACTCTCTATAAGTTTGTCCTCTATATCGCTGATTCTCTCATCCATCTTTGCTGCCGCTGCATCCATCCATGATTGCAGCTCAGTTATAGCATTTTTAATTTCATTCTATTTTTTACTTCTTTGCAGAAAGGGATTCTAATCTGTTTTCAACTCCAGCTAGTATTCTTATTATCGTGATTCTAAATTCTGGTTCAGACATCTTGCTTGTATCTGTGTTGGTTAAATCCCTGGATGTCGTTTCTTCATGCCCTTTCTTTGGGGTGAATTCCTTCATTTTGTCATTTTGAAGGGAGAAAAGGAATTAATGAGGTAGAAAAATTAAAATTAAAAAAAATAAAAAATACTAGAATTAAAAAATTAGACACACACACACACACACACACACACACACACACACACAAATCAAATGATGCTAGATCCTAGGTGTGTTTTGGCCTGGGTGTTGAAACTGGTTTGACAGATTACAGGAAAAAAAAAAAGGGGGGGGGAAGAAAAGAAAAAAAAAGGAAATCATTTGAGAATTTGAAAAACTGAATACACTGAAGTAGTCTGCGGTCAAGAAAATTTGAAAAGGTGAATACACTGAAGTAGACTAAAATAAAATGATGGAAGTAAAATAGAACTTGAAAAAATTTACAAAAGAGTAAAAAATATAGTAATAAAAATTAAAGAAAAATATTTTTAATAAAAATTGATAATAAAAATGATTTTTTTCTCTTTTCTGTATCCAAGAAAAAGAAAAGAAGTGTAAAAGAGAAAAAAAAAAAGAAAGAAAGAAAATGGAATAGATGGACCTGCTAACAGATTGAAGTAGGACTGAAATTACTTCGTTTTCCCCTAGAAGTCAGACTATGCAATGCTTTATAGTCCATAGACTAAGCAGGTGGTGAGATTTGTGTTCTTGAAGAGTGAAGTAGGCCCGGTTGGGCAGGGCTCAGTGTAACAGCTCAGCTCTCCACTAGATGGCGCTGCTAGCCTGCCAGGGTGGAGTGTTGTGGCACTAGTAGGTATGCATGTGCATGCATGGGAGTGGTGAAAATGGTGCCACTCAGCTACCCAGTCTGTTCTGGATCAGCAATCGCGCATCCATCCTCTGTCTTCAACTTTCCTCCACTCCCTGCTTTTTCACTCTCCGTGACCAGGCCCCCAGGCAGTACCTCTCTCCCGAGTTTTGTCTCAGATGCGGCTATTTTCCCTGGCCCTTTACTTCGGAAGGACTGTGTTTTTGACCCGTTCTGTGCCTCTGGGGGAGGGTCTCACCGAGCAATGGCTGAATGAGCAATGGCTGAATGTTGGCTGCATCCAGGAACACTTGCTGGACCCTGCTGCTGCCGGTGCTCCGAGACTGTGGCCAGGTGCCAGCCGGCCCTAGAAAAAGTTCAGGGGATAGTGTAGCAGCAGCTTTTCAGGGATTATGGAAAATCACAACACACGTCTGGCACCAGGCTTCACCCTTAACGACCTTGTTCCAACACCAGCGAATGTGACTGTTTTCTGTGGTCTGCTGGGACCAGGTGGCTTCAACACTGTCTACCAAATGTCCTTCCAGCAGTGGAACTGCTTTTCCCCGTGTGGCTCGAGAACCTCCCGGACCCCACTCTGCTCCTGGGGATTTGCCCTTCCCACCAGAGCACTGCCAGGTATCGAGCTGCAGAGCTGCAGACTTTGCGCTCCCCATGTTTACAGTCTTAATGGAATTTAGACCCTCTACTTTCTCCCTTTTTAGTTTAATCCCTGTGGCTGTTTCCAATTTTCTACTTTCTCTCCAGCTGCTTTTTGGGAGGGGTGCTTTTCCCGAATTGTGCCCCCCTCCCAGTCTCCGTCCTCTCTCTGCTTGCAAAAACACCTCTCTTCCTACCCCTTCTCACTCCCCAAGTTTGCCCCTCCCCACTGTGTACCTACTGAATTCTGTGGTTCAGGTTGTGCAGATTGTTGTGTTAATCCTCCTATGGGTTTTCCAGGTGTGTAGGATGGTTTAGTGTTGGTCTGGCTGTATTTCATGGACACAAGACACGCAAAAAACTTCCATGCTGTTCTGCCATCTTGGCTTCTCCTCGAGAGAGAGCTTCTCCAATTTGTTTTACTCATATACTTTGACTTTTAATTTTTTTTTAATATACATATTGTAGATTTAACTTTTTCTTCAAAAATCCCTATTGGATTTTATTCTGAAAATCACATATGTCTTTCTTCAACAGTTTACTTTTTCTCTGAGGTTCTTTCTGCAAGCATCCTTTCTTGATTTGAGGATGCTTTGCCTTCTTGAGTATCTCTCATTTTGTTAATTCGAATTTTAATTCTAATCTCCTTCTTCCATTCAGTTACCTCTCCATGCTATCGTTTTCTACTCATTACTTGCGATTCTGGGCTTGATCAATTTTATTTATAGTGTAACTACTGGTAATGTTGAATATGGATGTAACTACTGGCAATGTTGAATATGAATGAATATTACACTCCATTGTCATATAAGAAAATTCTGGCTGTGTGACAGCTACCTAATTCAGCATTTTCTTTCTTATTGAATAATTAGATTTATAGAAAAAGTGTCTGTACCTGAACATGCCCAACTGCAGTGCCTTGTTTAATGGAGGGGATTATAGGTCACTAAAATTGCTTCATGCTGAAAGGCCTCCTGTTTATGCACCCATCTGTAGTTAATTCTATAGCTCAGGGTGGAAGAAACCACTGCTTGTCTCCCACTTCCCTCAGCTATATCTTATTACTTGAAATGATTGCCTCTAAAGCAATTTATTAGGTTAAATAAGCTAATTGAGTAATATGAGTCTTCAGTACAGCTTCTCTACTGTAAGCTGGTAAGTGAAAATTGGACATCTGGGATCTTCTCTCTGAGGAAGAAGTAATCAGATTAGCTAAATTCTTCTTGCTACTTGCTGTTATCTTTACTATCTTAATCGTTTTCAAGGACAAGATCTTATGTTAAAAATTAGTTTTTAAATGTTTATTTTGAGAGATAGAGAGCGAGCATGAGTGGGGGAGGGGCAGATAGAGAAAGAGTGAGAGAAAGCATCCCAGGCAGGTTCCACACTGTCAGCACAGAGCCTGACATGAGGCTCAATGTCATGAATAGCCACCCAGGTGCCTCCTAATCATGAAATAACTTATCATCTGTTAGGAAGAAATTACTCTATAAGGTTTCACACTATGATTAGTTTCTCCAACAAGTAATGTCATTGTAATTGTGGCCATTTTGATGGGCTCAGTTATCATTGTTTAGCTAACAACAAAATATGTTAAGTCCAATGTCAACATTTTTTTATGAGCAAGATCATGCCTTTCAGGGACACCTGGGTGGCTCAGTTGGTTAAGTATCTAACTCTTGCATTTTGGCTCAGGTCATGATTTCATGGTTTGTGAAATGGAGCCCAGCATCCCTGTTTGGGATTCTCTCTCTCTTTCTCTGCCCCTTCCCTGCTCTCTCACTCTGTCTGTCTCAAAATAAATAAAGAAACTTAAAAAAAAGAAAAAGAAAAGCTTGGATTTGATGTGAAAAGAGTGTTTAGGAGGTTGGAATGATATATTGGCTATTATTTTTCCCCAGTCATTTCCTTTCCAATCATTTGAGTAGTGGACACCATCCTCTATGCTCAAAGACTTTGAGGAAAGAAGATAACATGATGAATATACTTCGTGCCAGCAAATTACAAACTTTGCTTAAGTGCCAAATTAGAAAGTAAAAAACAATTTTCTGTTAAAGGTGTGCTGTCATTTACTATCCTACAGTTAGGATTATTGAAATGTGTTTAAGATCAGACTAATGAATTATTACATATTTTGAAATGGATCTTGTCACAAACAAAATTGTTACTAACAGCTTGCCTTCAGCATATTTCACTGAGTAACCCAACCTTGCTATGACACTTACAATCTTTCCAAACATTTTGGATTCTGGAAACAACACAGTTTATCCATTCAACAGAAATATATTGTCAGGAGCACGTGGGTGGCTCAGTCGGTTAAGCAAACCACTCTTGATTTCAGCTCAGGTCATGATCACACAGTTCATGGGATCCAGCCCCAAACAGCTCTGTGCTGACAGTGCAGAGAGCTTGGGATTCTCTCTTTCCCTGTCTCTCTGCCTTTGCCCCTCTCGTGTGCTCTGTCTCTCTGTCTCTCTCTCTCAAAATAAATAAATAAACTTAATATATGTGTATATATTGGCCATCAGCATCAGGCAGCATCAGGCAGTGTTCTAAGTACTCAAAACACAGCAAGAAATAAAAGCAAAGCCCCTGTTCTTATGGATTGTAAATTCCTGCAGAATGTACAGCAGACAAACACACACGCACAAAGTGACAGCTAGAGAGAATTAGGGACCATATTATATAGTGTACTATAGTATAGGGTATATGAAACTGACTCAGTATCAGCTGAATTTAGGTTGGGAATTGATTTAAAGATTCAGAGTGCAATATGTTCTCACTTCTAGTCTACTTAACTTAAAAAGATACAAAGGTGGCATTGAAGCACATAGTCAAACAGCAGTCACACTGAGAGGTATGAGGACATGTCAGGTAGAGACTCCAACTTCTTCCCCTAAATTGGAATTACTTTTATTTGCAACATGTCAAAAAATAATAAATTCCAGGAGGACAATGTTGACAGGTAAAAAAAGAAAATAATACAAATTTTGGATGGTCCATCATACAATTCTTAGAGCAGTTTAGGCATTAGTAATTATTGTATGAGCACACACTAAACTCTACTGCCAAAAAATATATAATAGGGTCTAAACCTTTTTCTAACAGTATTATTGTCACCACTTTTCATGATAACCATTTTGTATCAAATTTGTATGGTTGAAATTGAACGCATATTATTTTGCTCATATTCTGTTCTACAAGTAATACATTTACATCTTGTCACTGAGGAATCATCAAACATCATGAACCAAGAAAAAGTATATATAAATAAATTTTTCATTTGGTTTTGTTTTACTATGCTCCTGGCCCAAAGTTGTGTTTTATAATATTGATTTTATTGTAAGTATATATTAATTTCCAAGGGTGACATACTATATATGTAGTTATAAGAACACGTATAAAAATAATAGAAGATACACATTGGTTAAAATTATATGGTTTGTCTGATATGATCAGGTGGAGGTGGAGTGAACTGCTTGAAATAGGAGATATATCTATACATATATAAAATAATTGCTCTAAAACCTTCACCATATTTTTTAAATCTCATGACTGTATAAGTACATGTGTGTGTGTTCAGTGAAAATATATGTTATATTTGCATTATTAGGGATGTCAATATATAGTATTAAACATAATGATCACAGATTAATGTAAATAGTATGATATTTTTATATAAAAATAAACAAAATTCTATATGCATTTACCTCTGCTAGTATATGCATGCATGAGCAGGGAGAAATATGCAGAAATATACCTGCAAGACTGTTGATCTAGTAAATGAGAAGGAAAATGGAGGTGGGGTTTCAATAGTTTTTTATTTAAAATGTGTTTTTCTGTTCATTTACCTGCTTATAAATAACTATCATAGGTTGTTTTGAAATTTTGAAATGAAGTAAAGTAAGCATATGTTTTAAAAACAATACAACTCATATATATATTATACTTCTGGTTACAGAAAAACTTGTGTACCCTTTTATAAGATATTTACTGAGTATGGAACATATAATATTTTAGCCTACTTTTGAAATAATACCATGTTTTTTACTCAAAATAATATTTTACTGAAATAAAAAAATCATGATCAATACTTTGAATATACCTTGACTTCTCAAAAAGTTTTATAAAGCACCTGTTTATGACCAATTTACTAAATAAGGCACCTGGAAATCTTATACTGTTGATCATTGTTTTTCTCATATTCACATTTTTATTCTATACTACCAACTTCTACCCACCACCAGCTACTTAACTAAAGTAAGGCCATCTTTTAGTACGTATTTCTTTCATATTTGTTTGTTAAATAAGTACCAAATAACAGTCTAACATTGCAGAGAAAAGGGGACAGAGAAAAGGGGACAGAGGATCCGAACCAGGCTCTGCATGGAAGGGAGCCCAATGTGGGGATGGAAGTCATGAACCGGGAGATCATGACCTGAGCCAAAGTCAGACTTTCAATCTAATGAGACACCCAGGAGTCACTAGCATTGCATTCTTGTGGCATAATTAAAAATATAGGCATATTATCACAAGTATACATTCTTCCCTGGTAACACTATCTAAATATTTTATAAAATAAAGAAACAAATATTTGAATAGGTTTAAAATTATAATCTTAAATGTCAACTGTTACTTACTTCGTACTCAGAAAATTGTAATCAAATATTCTTGTTCCACTCTGGAGATTGCCACATCTACTTTCCCATTGTGGCACTTTTAAGGAAAAGATTTATTACATTGTCAGTAATATAAAGTCTATTTCACTTGATTTCTTTGTTTTTGATATGTAAGTGTGAAAAAGCCTTTCTCATGTCTGTGTGTTTCTT
The DNA here is from genome assembly GCF_027475565.1 of Acinonyx jubatus. NCBI lineage: Eukaryota > Metazoa > Chordata > Mammalia > Carnivora > Felidae > Acinonyx > Acinonyx jubatus. The sequence continues at coordinate 27,510,727 of NC_069394.1, forward strand.
TGTAAGCAATTTTTAAGTATTATTCTGAAAATTGGTATGTGCCATATTTGCTTGTTTTCATAGCATATCTTAATTTTTTTTAAAAAAAAATCCATATCTCCGACAATGCATTGTTATTCTTATACTACATGACTGCATTTAGTCTTATTACTTTTCAGTCCCTGAGACAGGGCTTACCCCTGGCAATTCTTTAAAAAATAAGATATTATAGATGTAGATTTTTATATTATCTTGTCACAAATTCCATAGCTTTACTTGGGAACTAACGAAAAGTATCTGGCTTTTATGGTCCACATTTTTTAGCAGTGTTCACCAGTTCAATATGAATAATTCTAAAGCTCATGAATCGAACATACTACTTGCAGTAGCTTTGGTGGATTTAACAAAACAAGGTATTCTTAACATTATTTCAGACACATTGAGGATAAAACCTCTCTCTGGCTTATAAATTGCAGGCAGGAAATGTAACACAGAAGCTGCATTTTGATGATGAAGCAACATACAAACAATCTGACTTCAGTTTGGCAACTTGACTTATTTTTGAGGTACCTATAAACATATAACATCGTTTCCTCTTTGGAAATACCTGTTAGAGGTTACAAAGGAATTACATCTTCTTGTAGCCAATTAATTACGAGAACATAAACTACATGGATCTTCTCTTTTCTCTACTACACTCGCCATGTTTCCCAGATCCTTCTCAAACACTTATATCTGTGTAACTGGCTAGTGGCAAACTGGCACTGCCCATGTCCTCTGCTAATTATTCCTCATCACTTAGTTTCAGGGCGTCTTGTGCTTTCAATGCCATTTATCTTTATTCCAGAACAATGCCACACTCGTAGCAACAGTGAGCAGAATAGAACAAGATATTATGGATAATTTCCATTTTCAGTCATGTCTAACATTTATTTCAATGGCTGCCTTTTTCATTATTTTCCAACAACTTTTGTGAGTCAGTATTTAACATGCTAAAGTAAGCAACTAGTTTTTGTTGAAACTGAACCTCTAACAAATTTATACCTCAGAGCTGAAGCTTTCAAATCTATGTTTTCAGAGTTCCTCAAAAAGAAATGGAGGCATACATCTTCTGTCATTTACTTGTACAGGCAATCCTTCAAGAGGTCTATACTGGGCTATATAATCCAGATTACCCACAAATCTGTCATATATCCTGCTGGCTCTCCTTTTGCATTTAGTCTGGAGACTTGTGGGGGCTGGAAAATAAGACATGCTTCTCACAGACTAAGAGAGACAAGTCCAGGATTTGCAGGCTGGAGTTTCAAGAATACTTGATGTGGTAGAGGTATCATTTGATGAGCCATAAGCATGTTCAATGCCTAAGCTACTGAATACAGTTGAATTGCCCTGTAGTGTGATACACTGGGCTGTGATATATTCAGCCCAACTCTTTGCTGTTATTCACACATTTCCCATCTGGCAGTAACAAGCCCAACAATTGGGGCCCTAATATTTCTCTTGGTCTATAGCATAAGATTACTCTGCACTAGTATTGGGAGTATTTCTTTAGGACCTAGCCTGTGAACAATAAGCTTTTCAGTGGACCACCCCTACGATACAACACTGGGTCTGTTACAGGCTCTATTTTTGCTTGCTTCCTTGGAGCCCCTATGGGGCAAGGGATTAGGTTATTCCATGCTAATCTGGGACTTTCATTTTCCTTATTCATGTAAAATGTAGATTTCTTTAAAAAATTATATTGTATTTTGAGGTGTCAATTATAATTGAATTATACAATTCAATTTTTTTTAATGAGCTCAGAGATGATAGAACTTACACTATGTGGTATATGTGACAACATATGCTTTAACTGAGATATTCACTGGGAGTACTGGTCAGATATGCAGAAAAGAGTCTACCACTCTTATCCTATCTCACACCTCCATTCTGTTTGCTTAATGCTAGTCTTCCACATTTATTATCCCCTCAAAAAAATATCGAAATGAATTTATGCCATTAGGACTATCTCTTACAGTGATATTGGACCTTCCATTCCAAGAGTCCCCCCCAAAAAAATGTCCTTGATTTTTATTACTCAAAGTGTGGGCATGAATCAACATTATTAGTAAATATCTGACCCTATCCCAGAATAACTAAAACAGAACCTATATTTTAATAAGATACCAATATGATTCACATGCACATTAAAGTTTAACAAGCACCACTCTACAATATTCATAAATGAATAGAAATGATCCCCACAGCTCAAGAACTTGCAGGTGTCAGGGCTTTAATCAGACCTTGTGTAACCTTGGAGTACATATGTGTTCTGGGGAATAGAGTGTTGCTCATTTTTATCTAACTCCCTTATCCTTCCCACTTAAAAGAGGTCATCCTAAAATTAAATGAACAAGCCAGACCTGTACTAGGTGTGTACAAGGTTGAATCTGTACTAGGTACAAAGATTGCTAAATGATCTCTTGGAGACACTTAATTTTTTTCCACTTTAATTTACTTCCAAACCAGTTTAATAAAAGAACATGTTGTAGACACATAATAAGATGATACATATAAATAAGTAAATCTAGATCCCCGTGGGTTCCTAATTTATATATATGATGCAGCTGGAATGGAGTGAGGAACCATGCATGAAAGGAGCTAGAACACTTTGTCCCATTGTTTGTATCTTGTTAGGATGGAATAGGTACCCTTCAAAATGACATCTCTAAGGGATGAAAGTCTATACCATCACTTGACACAAAATAAGCTATTTCAGTCATAAAAAAAATTCATCTTTTATAATCACATAATTGACCGAAATTTTACAGCAGGTCATGTCCCATAAATCTGTAAATTTCAGTTTGTCCGTCATAAGCAATTACATATAGACAGTGTATATCTTGCTAAAAGCACTCAATTAGTAAAGACTCTGTATTTTTCTCATAATTTTTATCAGGAGATTTGTTGGGATAGATCTTTTATGTTTTCTTTATTTCTCTGTCCTCCATATTATTGAGATAGAAATGATGGGTTACAGAACACCTATTAATTCTTTCTCTCTCAGCCTGCCATTCCAATGCCTCCTTAGGCATGTGGCAGCTCTATCTACTAATGCCTAACAACCATGCCTGTTAGTGTTTTATGAGTAAGAGAAGCTATACATTATTTATCTTTCTTTCAGAACTGCAAAAAACTTACTGTGCCAAATATGTTCAGTTATGCTTTTGTACAATATCCCTGTATCCAAAGGATATATTATCAAGAAGATTATCTAGAGATCTAAGGGTTGCCTCTACTTGTGGAATACTAAAGTTAACAGATGCACAAGTGAGTGGTTTTTCTATTTAATTACCCTATTGTGATCAATTGTACTAAACTTTCTCAGACATCTGAGTGTTATAGTGCCTGACAGTGAACCCTCAAACATTTGCTTTACAGGGAGTTCTAACAGCCACTGTGACTTTCGACTCAGCCAATAATTAATTGTATAACCACCCATTTTTGCCCTTTTTAATCATGTTGCTATGGGGTTGAGCTTAAGAATAACACTATAAACAGAATTGTCTTAGAAAATGCTATATTTATTGCTCTTATTACTTTAGAATGTATGTTATCTATACATTGATGACATGTAATTAAAAATTTTATGTGTTGTTTTTAAAGGCAAATTTGAAATTAGAAGGGAAAAACAATCTGTTTCCATACAGCAATTAATTTCATACACCAATTCAATATGTCTCAATGTGTCTATGATAAATAAGGATTCTGTACAGAGACACAGGAAAACCCACCTTGTAGAACTACAAGGATTTTAGTGAGGTAAATTTATATTCACTATGGATTAATATTTTATGTGAGGAATAAACTCATTTTTGGTACTGAAACCTGTTAAAAGAGAATGCTTATAATGAGGCATCAAGTGAACCTAAAACCTGAGCTGCTAACATGATGTACCAAGCCATAACACTAATCATTGTGACAGGAATCCTCCAAATGAGAGAGAGAGAAAGAGAGAGAGGGAATCAGGCTACAATAGTTAGGGAAGAAATAAATAGGTTGTGTGAGCAGGTCCAGACTCTCATCACATGTCCACTTCTTGGATCACCACCAGCTTCTATACATGAACATTGCTGAATGAAGAGTTCCCTAAGACTGGTGATCACAGAAGGAAAAACAATTGACCCTGTTCTATAGGCTATGCTGATACCAGCTGTAAGTGAACTTCTAGAGCATTACAGCTGCTCTCTGCAGTGGATCTGAAGGAGAGAAGAGAAACTCAAAATCTTTCTAGTGGAAAGAACTTTGTCAAAGACCCATCCAAATGACTACTTTGCCTGGAAGAAGGGATTCTGTGGTTGACAGAATAATGCCGCTCAAAGATGCCTACATGCTAATCTTAGAAACTTGGGGATATGTTATCTTATATAGCAAAAGGGACTTTGCAGATGTGGTTAATTTAAGGGTGTCAAGCTGGGGAAATTATCCAGGACTTTTCAGGGGAGTCCAGTGTCCTCACAAAGAGCTTCATAAGCCAGAAGCCACAAAGATGGATATGAAGATGGAGGAATGGTCCACAAGTAGCCTCTAGGAGCTGGAAAAGTAAAAACAAAAAAAGGAATTTCCCTCTAGAAAGAAGAAATAAAAACAGAAGAAAAGAAGTACTATTGACACATTGACTTTAGCCCCATAAAACTCATTTCAGGTTTCCAACATCCAGAACAATCAGACAATAAATCTGTATGGTTTAAGCCATTAAATTTCAGGTAATCTGTGTAAACAGCAATTGGGAACCTGATGCAGATACATAATTTTGAATCTTTGACAATGGCAGTGGCTTTGTTGGTTGGTCAGGTACTTGGAAAACAAAACAAAACAAAACAAAACCTGTTATCTACTATTATATCATATCTATTATTTCTGGCCTGATTCTGTCGTTTGAATTTTCTTTTTTATGTGTTGTATTTTCCTTTTTTGCATTCTTAGTAATTTTTTTTTAAAGTGTGATACCAGCATTGCATGTTTTACCTTACTGAATGATTTTTATATTCCTATTCATGTTCTTGATCTTTATTGTGAGACACAATTACTGGAAAGTAGTTTGATCTTCTTGAGAGTTATTTGTAAGGTTTTTAGGTAGGAACCACTAGCCTTTAAGTAGGGCTAATTTTGACCCTCTCCTCAGGAAGTACCCTTCAGAGAACTCTACGCATTTGCCCCTGGAATCATGAGCTGATCTGCTTTGTCTGGTGAAACAGTGGAAAGTACTGGGTATTGTTCCCTCTACTGATTTTAGGTAGCATTCTGCCAGCCTCAAATAGTTTCACCACTGGCATTAACTGATAAGTACATAGCTGAAGAATTGAGTAGTACCTTCTGCAGATCATTTTAGAACTCTCTGTACAGCTTTCTCCTCTCCACTAGTATGCCCTACAGTTCAAGCTGCCTTCCTCTTCATGACCCAGGTTGGGCCCTTTAACCCAGGAACACCCCTGGACTTCCACCTTGGCTCTGTCTTTTCCCTGTGCCTGGAAATTCTTTCCAGGCAATAAACTGAAACAAACATTAGTCTTAACTAATTTACTTTCCCTCCCTCATGGATTATTTCCTTTCACTTTTTGATGTCCAGTGTCTGAAAATTGATGTTCATATACACACACACACATATAAGATATTCTAGTGGGCAGGAATATTGCTTTTCTGTTACTCTATCTTGAACAACAGCAAACAGTTTTGAAAGATTATTTTGAAATCCTTTTCATTACCTCACAAAAATCATCTTAGAAACTTTCTGTTAACAAGGCCATCTTGTTACCAGGTTCTGTACTGATATGTTATCAACTCATGTCATTCATATTCATGAAGGTAGTACTAGTAATACTAATGTATTAGGAAGTGGGGTATTTGGAAGGTATAATGTGTGGTAAATGTTTGGACTATTGCATACATATGCTTTGAAAATAACTATTTTACTGAACTGAAAGATACTAAGAGGGAAATTATATATAATTAATTATAGCCACCTCTTCCTTTCTGTGTATTTCCTTTCATTTCTTTCAGGGTCCAATTCAAACTGTATTTCTTTGCCCTGCAACCTATCAGCTCAGTCAGAAAAAAAAAAAAAACTAATATAATTTTCCTTACTAAAATCCATTCTTGTTAACATTTTATTTCTTCTAAGAAATATATTTTTCCCTGTGTGGTATAAGTTTAAGCATGTTGTCTTCTGTACTCATGAAATCGTAGGGTGGCAATCATTTTGATTGGAGATTTATAAAGATGTGGGTTTGAATCTCAGCTTACGTTTGCTGATTATGAAGTGTTTGGAAATTGCCTACTTTTAATTTGCTTACTTTTAAAGCTGGGGAGAAAGTACATATCTAGCAGATATGCTTTGAAAATTACAAATAACCTATGTACAAAGTTTGACAAAGCACAAGTGTTGTGGGAAAAAAATACCTTACTTTTGTGATTTGTCTATTATTGCTCACAAATATAATATCCTTTTGTTTTCTGGGGTATTATACACATGTTGGTATTAAGGAGAATTTATGGTATATTTAATTTCTTTAATCTTAACTTTCTGCTAAAGAAAGACAAGAATGATTGTTTGGTAATTTACTCTAAGAGATTTGTCAGGTTGCCTGGCAACTAGCTAACTGGAAAATGGGGTTTTCTTGCACACAACATGGTGCCTGTGCCAAAGTGAACTTCTCTAAGGTTTCAGAGTTTGACTAGTAGCCATTTCAAGTAATTTGTGTGTATGTGTCTGAGTGTGTGTGTGTGTGTGTGTGTGTGTGTGTGTATTTATTTATTTATTTATTTAAAAACACATATCCCACCAAAGGCTGTAGGAGCAGATCAGAATCAGAATTACAGGCACAAACAATATTTTAGAAGAGATATCTAAACTCAGAAGGAAGAAGACCAATATGTTTTTGAGTAAACAATAATAATCCAAGAGCTCACATACACTGTAGGTCATCTCATGAAATATTTATAATTATGATGTGATATTAATATTTGTATTTTACAGAGGAGTTCAACAACATTATAAGATATGCTTGATTTGTTTCAAATAATAACTGGTTAAGCAGGAACACAAACTCAGTTCGATTTGATTTAAATTCCTGTATCTAGACACACACACACACACACACTCCACCTTTTGTAAATCAGGAAACTGAAGCAAAAACCTGTGAAGTGGCTATGCAAAAAAAAAAAAAAAAAGTCACAGTTCTACTTGAAATTCTGGGATATCCATATCGACTAATGGATTAAAAAAAAAAAAAAACCACCTAAAGTGCATCATTTAGATGGTGTAAAAAAATGCACTTAAAGTTTCTCAGGTAGCTCTTAGACATAGAGAAAAAATTGAGTTATCTCAATAATATATTACTTTGATATTTCAATATTAAATAAAATTTGGGGTAAAATACTCAGTATTTTCATATATGAGAGTCAAATCAAGAGGAAGTATGACTTGAATGTAGCTTTTCATAGCTTTATTTTTTCTGTTTACTTTCATTTGTTCTATAATAGTATCATACTGGTGTTAATTTAAAAGAAATGGCATATGGGGCACATGGGTGACTCAGTTGGTTAAGCATCGGACTCTTGATCTTAGCTCAGATCTTGATCTCAGGGTCATGACTTCAAGCCCTGCACTGGGCTCTGCACTGGGTCTAAAGACTACTAAAAAAAAAAAAAATAGAAGACATGGTATATAATAAGTAAGTGTTTTTGATAATTATTTTGGAATATGGCTTTCTTCACACTTAAGACTTGTGAGAACATTTGTCTAAGCCATTCATCATTTTAAAAATGAACTGAGAATGGAAAAGTTTATGAAGAGAATATTGGTTAGTTGGGAGCAAGTAAGAAGAAGTATTCTGTACCACATGCAGTTCTTTTGACTCATCTTTGTGACAAGTGAAAAGATTTGTTGAACAGTGCAATGAAAATAGAAGAGCATAAAATCAGTGACACTCAATTCTTGTATTAGGGAATTTGATATTCTGTATACTCAGTGTATAACTCAGTGTTGTTCCAAATCTTGTGATGATGCCTCCAACTACTCTTTTAGTTAAGGGATTTTTTTGTCCTTAGGCTATTTTTCACTTTTCCAATTTGGTTTAGAAAATTTCTGACTTTACCTTTCAATCCAAAGCTGGGGAAAACTTGGCAGGTTTTGCTGACTTTTACTTTGCATTTGGGGATTCAGTTCAACAACAGTCTCAAGCAAAATGCAAGAATTGCAAATCTATCCAAACTAAAACAATAACATAATAGTTCACAAGCACCATGTAACTCTGGGACAGAAAAAATGATGAATTTTGTCCATCTTTGGATAGAGCTAAAAATTGACAAGTACACATAAGAAAAAAAAGAATGCCTCTAGGCTGTCTATGACAGCAAGATTTGAAGGCATATAATAAACGACTATTCTAATGTCTACACTGTTACTCTTTAGTGACACATATTTTAGAAATATCAATAAATGGAGTGTAAGCATAATTATCCTTTTCTATACTATTTAACTGTAATAAATCTTGTGTTCTTAAACCTCTCAGATTAAAATATATTTTCTCTGTTACAAAAATGATATAAGACCTATTAATTACTGTTGTTGAGAATTTAGAAATTATGACTTATAGAATTTTAAATGATATTGAAGAATATATTATTAGAGGTTATTAGTTATCCAGATATTAGTTGCCAAATTATATAGACTGAAAAAAGGCACAACTATGCTTAGAATAAATACACATAGTATTACTCTCTACTTAATGTGAAGTATGACTTCACCTGAGTTGAGGACATAGTTACAGGATATCTTATATTTTATTCAAAATAATGTATAAGTGCATTTTCTGGAGGAGAAGAAGAAACAAAATTTTAGAATCTCAACAAATTAATACACACTAGAAGAGGTTATTGTTTTAGATTTGGCCTCCAAAATGACAGAGTTTTCTCATTCTTTTCTATATAATTGTGTGGTATATGAACCGGTTTATTTTTAAATAACAGAGTAGTAACAGAGCACTTGTATGTCTCTCTTTTAAAGCATAAGCAGTTTAATGCAGCAGAATTATTTTGGGCCCATGAAGGCCCTCATGGATTGCAAGTATCCAAAGGTCAAGTGTAATACTGAAATTGTAATTATAAGTTAGTAAATAATATTACATGAATGCTAGAGGGCTTCTTCTGAATTTTTTTCAGCCTATTTCCATCAAATGGGAAACAACATATGAGAACCTGAACATTCTGAAGGGATTGGACACTGCAAGTGATTAGTATCAGAATGAATTTTTTTTGTCCTTGAAAGCAGAGTTTCTTGAAACATTTATGCTAGCTCACCTATACTTATTAAGATTCTTATTCAAGTTCAGTACATATGGAATGGGATCTGATATTCTGCATTTCTGGTGAACACCCAGATGATATTGAGGCTGCTGGTCTTTACACCATATTCTGAATAGCAAGTTTCTAAAGGACTTACCTAACATAAATTGACTTTAGATTTTTCCTAGTCCCCATAAAATTAACTGTGTGTCTATTTATGGTTGATCTGGAATGCAGAGATTCGAGTCATGAAAAAATATTCCAAAGCAGAAAAATGTCTATACCTTATTTATAATAAAATGGAGAAAAAGTTGATTCTGCTCCAAGCACTCAGGATATATATCCTTCTAAAAAATTTTAAGATCTATGTAAGATCATTCTTATCTGCAGCAAGTCCACTTGGAGAAATTCTACTTTATGTATAAATATAAATATATTTATAGCAGAATAAGTTATCTATATATCTGATATATACCTAACATATGTATAAATATATATACATAATATATATGAGAATACACTTTCCATTTCTTTTATATATCACTAAAGCCAAAACTTTGTGTCCAAGTATAGATAATTAAATTGCTTTCATTTTCCTTTTATTTTGAGAATATTTGAATGTCAGCTCCTAAACTGATTTACTCAAGTGTTTGAACTAAAGATCTAGTGGAAAGAATTCTCTGCCCATTTGCATAATAAAAATTATTTGTATTAGTGCTCATTGTCCTATAAAAGATATTCAGCTTTCAAAATATATATGAAGTACACAAAAGAGCAAGAAGACAAATATACTTTCATAGAGAAAGCAATCAGATGAATCAGTCCTAGATGAGACCTTTAAAATACTATAATTAATATGTTAAAGGTAACTAATGGATAGGTTGACAACAAGCAAAAATGGATATATCCAGTTATAATGATAATTGCCAAATGTGTCCATATGTGTTATTGGATTACCAGAGGGAAAGATAGAATGAAAAAAACAAGAAATATTTGAAGTAATAATGACTGATCTTGCTCCAAAATTAATGACAGGCATTAAGTCATAAATCTAGGAAGCCCAGGGAACACTAAGTAGGATAAATTATAAAAAATCTATACCTAGGTAAATCATATTTGGACAGCAGTAAATCAAAGACAAAGAGAAATTCATGAAAGAAACAAGAGAAGGGAAACAAACAAACAAATAACAACAACAAAACTTACTGTTGAGAATGAAGGACAAGAATTTTTTCAGACTTCTGGAACTTCTTCTGGTACTTCTCAGTAACCATTAAGCCTGAGGAGGGTGGAGCGAAATGTTTAAAGTGGTTAAGGAAAACAATATCAACAACAGCTTCGAATTCTGTATCCAACATAATTGTCCTTCAAAAGTAAAGGACAGAAATTGGTTGCATTGCTATACATCAAAAATGAAGCAGCAGAAAGAGAAATCAAGGAATTGATCCCATTTATAATTGCACCAAAACCCATAAAATACCTAGGAATAAACCTAACCAGAGAGGTAAAAGTTCTATACACTGAAGACTATATAAAGCTTATGAAAGAAATTGAAGAAGATATAAATAAGTGGAAAAACATTCCATGCAGATGGATTGGAAGAACAAATATGACTAAAATGTCGATACTACCAAAAGCAGTCTACACATTCAATGAAATAAATCCCTGTCAAAATAACAGCAGTCTTCACAGATCTAGAACAAACAATCCTAATATGTGTATGAAACCACAAAAGACCCCAAATAGCCAAAGTAATGTTGAAAAAGAAAACCAAAGCTAGAGGCATCCCAATTCTGGACTTCAAGCTTTATTACAAAGCTGTAATCATCAAGACACTATGGTACTGGCTCAAAAACAGGCACACAGGTCAATGGAACAGAATAGAGAACCCAGAAAAGAACCCACAAACGTATCGCCAACTAATCTTTGACAAAGCAGGAAAGAGTATCCAACGGAAAAAAGTCTCTTCAGCAAATGGTGCTGGGAAAGCTGGACAGCAACATGCAGAAGAATGAATGAACCTGGACCACTTTCTTACAGCATGCAGAAAGATAAACTCCAAATGGGTGAACGACCAAAATGTAAGACAGGAAACCAGCAAAATTCTAGAGGAGAAAACAGGCAACAACTTCTTTAATCTCAGCTGCAGCAATTTCGTACTTGGCATGTCTCCAGAGGCAAAAATGAACTGTTTGGACCTCATCAAGACAAAAGCTTCTGCACAGCGAATGAAACACTCAGCAAAAATAAAAGGCAACGGACAAAATGGGAGAAGCTATTAGCAAATGATATATCAGATAAAAGATTAGTATCCAAAATCTACAAATAACTTATCAAACTCAACACTCAGAAAACAAATAATCCAGTGAAGAAATGGGTAAAAGACATGAACAGACACTTCCAAAGAAGGCGTCCAGGTGTCTAACAGACACATGAAAACTATGCTCAACATCACTCTACCAATTCACACCTGTCAGAATGGTTAAAAGTAACAACTCATAAAACAATAGATGTTAGCAAATGCAGAGAAAGGGGAATCCTTTTGCACTGCTGGTGGGAATGCAAACTGGTGTAGCTTCTCTGGAAAACAGTATGGAGGTTCCTCAAAAAATTGAAAATACAACTACCCTATGACTTTCAGTTACACTACTAGGTATTTATCCAAAGGATACAAAAATGCTGATTCGAAGGGGCACATGCACCCCAATGTTTATAGCAGCATTATCCACAATAGCCAAATTGTGGAAAGAGCCCAAATGCCCATTTACTAACAAATGGATAAAGAAGATGTGGTATAGGGGCATGTGGGTTGTTCAGTCAATTAAGATCTTGGTTGATTCTTGGTTTTAGCACAGGTCATGATCTCGCAGTTTCATGAGTTCAAGGTTTCATGAGTTCAGCACATTGGGTTCTGTGCTGGCAGCATGGAGCCTGCCTGGGATTCTCTGTCTCCTCACTCTCTGCCCCTCCTCCCCCACTTGCACTGCCTCAGTCTCTCGCAAATTAAATAAATAAACTTATTTTTAAAATGTGAAATATATGTATATATACAATGGAATATTTCTCAATGATCAGAAAGAATGAAATCTTGCCATTTGCAACAACGTGGATGGAACTGGAGTGTATTTTGCTGAGTGAAATAAGTCAGTCAGAGAAAGACAAAAATATGATTTCACGCATGTGGAATTTAAGAAACAGAAGAGACAAACATAGGAGAAAGGAAGCAAAAATAAGATAAAAACAGAGAGGGAGGTAAACCATAAGAGACTTTTAAATACAGAGAACAGGGTTGCTGGAGGGATATTGGGTGGGGATAAGGAGGAGTTACTTACAAAAATACATCATGAGTGGGTTTTTGGAGAGATGGAACTGTTTCATATGGAATCATGTTGGTAGATACATAATTCTCTGCATCTGTCAAAATTCATAAAATGTACAACACAAGTAAATTTTGTTATATGTGTATTTTGAATCAACTAGGATAGAATGAAGATTATTAAAAATGAATCTCATTGAATTAAAAATTGACAATGATGCTGATGGAATGCAAAAAAAAATGACTTTAGTAAATTGAAAACAGTGTTTCAACTAGATACTGTGAAACAATGAGGCACTATAAAAAGAAATACTTGCAAACAAGAAATATATCTTGGTTGTTAAAAATATAATAGCACCACAAAAAAACTTAGTAGAAATAGTAGGAAAAAATTGTGGAATTCCCTCTGAACTAGAAAAGTAAAAAAGAAAAGGAAAATGAGAGGCACAAATAAAATATTTGAGGAACTATCTAAGTGATTTCACAGAGACCCAGCAAAAAAGAACTACAGGCCAATATCCTTGATGAATATGGATGCAAAATTTCTCAACAAGATACTAGCAAATTGAATTCAACAGCATATAAAATTAATTCTTCACTATGATCAAGTGGGATTCATTCTGAGGCTTCAGGGCTGGTTCAATAATCGCAAATCAATCAACGTGATACATCACATTAATAAAAGAAAAGATAAGAACAGTATGATCCTGTCAATGCAGAAAAACCATTTGATAAAATTCAGCATCCTTTCTTAATAAAAAACCTCAAGAAAGCCAGGATAGAAGGAACATACTTAAGCATCATAAAAGCCATTTATGAAAAGCCTACAGCTAATATCATCCTCAATGGGAAAAACTGAGAGCATTCCCCCTGAGATCAGAAACATGACAGGGATGTCCACTCTCACCGCTGTTGTTTAACATAGTGTTGGATTTCTAGCATCAGCAATCAGACAACAGAAGGAAATCAAAGGCATCAAAATGGGCAAAGATGAAGTCAAGCTTTCACCTTTTGCAGATGACATGATATCATACATGGAAAACCCGATAGACTCCACCAAAAGTCTGCCAGAACTGATACATGAATTCAGCAAAGTCGCAGAATACAAAATTATTGTACAGAAGTCAGTTGCTACACTAATAGTGAAGCAACAGAAAGACAAATAAAGAAGCTGATCCCATTCACAATTGCACCAAGAAGCATAAAATACCTAGGAATCAACCTAACCAAAGATGTAAAAGATCTGTATGCTGGAAACTGTAGAAAGCTTATGAAGGAAATTGAAGAAGATACAAAGAAATGGAAAAACATTCCGTGCTCATGGATTGGAAGAATAAATATTGTTAAAATGTCAATACTACCCAAAGCAATCTACACATTCAGTGCAATTCCAATGAAAATTGCACCAGCATTCTTCTCAAAGCTAGAACAAGCAATCCTAAAATTTGTAGTGAACCACAAAAGACCCCGAATAGCCAAAGTAATATTGAGGAAGAAAACCAAAGTGGGAGGCATCACAATCCCAGACTTTAGCCTCTACTACAAAGCTATAATCATCAAGACAGCATGATATTGGCACAAAAACAGACACATAGACCAATGGAATAGAATAGAGACTCCAGAATTGGACCCACAAAAGTATGACCAACTAATCTTTGACAAAGCAGGAAAGAATATCCAATGGAAAAAAGACAGTCTCTGTAACAAATGGTGCTGGGAGAACTGGACAGCAACATGCAGAAGAATGAAACTAGACCACTTTCTTACACCATTCACAAAAACTCAAAATTGATGAAGGACCTGAGCATGAGTCAGGAAACCATCAAAACCCTAGAGGAGAAAGCAGGAAAAAAACCTCTCTGACCTCAGCCGTAGCAATTTCTTACTTGACACATCTCTAAAGGCAAGGGAATTAAAAGCAAAAATGAACTATTGGGACCTCATGAAGATAAAAAGCTTCTGCACTGCAAAGGAAACATGCAACAAAACTAAAAGGCAACTGATGGAATGGGAAAAGATATTTGCAAATGACATATCAGACAAAGGGCTAGTATACAAAATCTATAAAGAACTCACCAAACTCCACACCCGAAAAACAAATAATCCAGTGAAGAAATGGGCAGAAGACATGAATAGACACTTTTCTAAAGAAGACATCCAGATGGCCAACAGGCACATGAAAAGATGCTCAACGTCACTCCTCATCAGGGAAATACAAATCAAAACCACACTGAGATACCACCTCACGCCAGTCAGAACGAATGAACAAATCAGGAGATTATAGATGCTGACGAGGATGTGGAGAAACAGGAACCCTCTTGCACTGTTGGTGGGAATGCAAACTGGTGCAGTGTCTCTGAAAAACAGTGTGGAGGTTCCTCCAAAAATTAAAAATAGATCTACCCAATGACCCAGCTAGAGCACTGCTAGGAATTTACCCAAGGGATACAAAAGTGCTGATGCACAGGGGCACTTGTACCCCACTGTTTATAGCAGCACTTTCAACAATAGCCAAATTATGGAAGGAGCCTAAATGTCCATCAACTGACAAATGGATAAAGAAGATGTGGTTTATATATACAATGGAATAATACTTGGCAATGAGAAAGAATGAAATCTGCCATTTGTAGCAACATGGATGGAACTGGAGAGTGTTATGCTAAGTGAAATAAGTCAGGCAGAGAAAGACAGATACCATATGTTTTCACTCCTATGTGGATTCTGAGAAACTCAACAGAAGACCAGGGGAGGAGAAGGGGGGGGGGGGGTAGTTACAGAGAGGGAAGGAGGCAAACCATAAGAGACTCTTAAAAACTGAGAATAAACTGAGGGTTGATGGGGTGGGGGGGAGGGGAAAGTGGGTGATTGACATTGAGGAGGTCACCTGTTGGGGTGAGCACTGGGTGTTGTATGGAAACCAATTTGACAATAAATTTCATTTAAAAGTGATTTCAACATTGGCTTAGCCCTAGACTACCTCCGTGAATTAATTTTCCTCTACTCATGCCCTTTCCCACTGCCTACTCTTATGTCAGTCTCCTAAGTCTTCCAGAAATTTTTCAGTCCTGAGGATTTTCTGCTGGACATTCCTTCCCTAAGTCTAGAGCACTAACCCTGGGATTATTGTGCTGTTGTATTTCTTTCTTCAATGACGTATAATCTCAAACATTTAATCCAAACTAATCTAATACAGTTCTTCTCTTCTTCCAGTAATGATTTGTGATATTGGCGTATTTTATGTTCACCATAGCACTGTTCAGTTTCTGAAATAATCTTGCTATTATGTAAGTTTGTGGTTAGTCTTGCGCACAGCTTTATAGCTAGACCAATTCTTGGCATATAATAATCCCACTGCCAAAAAAAAAAAAAAAGAGGAGGATAGAAGAAAAAGAAGCAAGAGGAGAAAGGGAAGGAAGGGGAGAAGGAGCAGCAGGAAAGGGGGTGATATGAAGGTGAAGAAAGAGAAGGAGGAGGAAGGGGGAAGAAGAGGAGGAAAGGAGGGAAAGAAGAATGAATGAAAAGAGAAAGGAAGGAAAGAAGCAAGGAAGAATGGAAGAGAGGGAGAAAAAAGAAAGCAAGCTGACAAATGAAATGGCAATGTATATTTGTTTTGAAAATATTCCACTTCCCTATTGTATTTTAATTGTACCATGTGTAAAATGTGTTATTCAGATTATGTTTTTATTATCTAATTAAATCAAATTTGTCTACCATGCATAGGCTTTTGGGAGCAATAATTAATTCATTGAATGAACATGTTTCTAATATTTTATGTATATTCACATTTGTTAATAGTAGTTCAAATAAAACAAATCTTCTAGATTACCTAAAAAAGTCTGAAAGACTTTGGCTTGATATCAATTAGTATATTAGTTTATGTTAATTTCTTAATTTAAATGTGGAAAAAGAAACATAATTCATATTAAAGTTTTCTTTAATTGAAAAACTAAACTATAATCATCATTCCCTTCTAAAATTGATTGCAATTACTTGGGAAATTTTGTTACATCTATTTTATGTGACATTTACAAATCAATACTCATTTGCAATAAATCATCATGTCTAATGAAACCAAAAGATGGTCTTTAGCATCCTGAATACAGTGCATTCAGAAGAATATATTAAGACAGGATATACCTTTGTGATTGTAATAAACTTCAGGGAATTTTGGAATTGTGTTGTTATGTTGTTAAAACATATAATTGGAAGAGATTTTGATAAGTCCATATAAATTTCTCATTACACAATTAAACCTAGAGGATTTTTTGAGGTTTTTTTTTTTCTGCCTCATTACATACAGATTTGAAGTTATTCGGAGTATAAATGAAATTAGGTAAATGGTAGATTAGAGAGGTATAGACAAAGAGGTAGGTAAATAGGTAGGTACATGATGATAGATTAGCTAGCTAGCTAGCTAGCTAGCTAGATAGACAGACCTGTTCAAAGAAGGATAAACAGAGGTAAAAAAAACGAAGACCAATAAGGGTAATGGAAATATGTAATTAAGGACATTATAGTTGCATTGAATAAGCTTCAATTTGGGTTCTAAACTTCCAGATTACTTGACATCCAAGCGCTGGAAGCCGAGCTATCCAACCAGCCTGGTGGCAGGGCCCGGGCAGTGGACGGATCAGGACTGCAGGGCGGCCCACTGACAGTGAAGCTTCTTGTACTCCCACTTTTATGTAATTTGGCCTTAATAAAAGTACCTGGGGGGGGCGCCTGGGTGGCTCAGTCGGTTAAGCTGCCGACTTTGGCTCAGGTCATGATCTCGGGGTCCGTGAGTCGAGCCCCGCGTTGGGCTCTGTGCTGACAGCTCAGAGCCTGGAGCCTGTTTCAGATTCTGTGTCTCCCTCTCGCTGACCCTCCCCTGTTCATGCTCTGTCTCTCTCTGTCTCAAAAATAAATAAAAAACGTTAAAAAAAATTAAAAAAAAAGTACCTGGGGAATTGTCTGTTGGGGAATTGCCCTCGACAGGCCCCCTGGGAAAAGAACCGTCGGGGAAAGAAATAAGGTTCCGCAAGGAAATTGTGCGGCCCTACATTTAGCCCTTGCCACCGGCTATACAGACTCCTCTACCTAAAGGAAGGATAGCCTCATCCATTTCCCAGCCAAGGAAGGAACAAATGGATTTGAAAGCCCCACTTGGGTAACTAAGGAGTGTATCTATGGGCACAGGTTACTCCAACCCCTAGGCCCACTTGGCCCCCAGGAGGCATTCCAGATGATGACTGAACCTAGTAGGTTAAGGTACAGAATGGTTCATTAGTTCCTAGGTGCATTCTCTCTCTGAGAATGTATAAGGCGTGGGTTTCTAAGGCCCTCTTGGCCCCCCTCCTGGAACCTCAGACTGAGGCGAACACTTCTATTCTTCAAACCACGAATGATTCAGGGAAACAACTAAGAAGTCATGTCCCTGCAACTGTTCCACTTGCGGTGTTGAGAGATAAATGACCTTTCATGAAAACAGCAAAGCAAATGCTTTATAGATTGTAGATAAACGTAGATACATAATGAAAACAATGAAAGAAATCAATCAATAAGCAAAGGGAAGGAAGGAACGTTACAAGAAGACAATCATGTTATTCCTTAATGGGTGATTACACAAAGGAGCAATTTTAGAATTAGGTAATGCCAGAAAACATAGATGACGCACGCTATAAGGAAATTGCTAGCAAATATAATGCCACGTTTGCCACAATAATGCGGCCAGTTCAACACACTGCTGTTGTCTGTGTCCATTTTTATTTTTGTTTTGTTTTATTTTCACTTTTTCACCTACGCCGTTCATCCTTCGGGAATCCCTGGACCTGCCAGAGCTGGTCTCCGGCATCCAAGTATATATATGCTATGTGAACTTTTGCTTATTCCTCTGGAAACCTCCATATAGCATGACTTTTTTAAAGGCATGGGCAATTTAAAAGAAGAAAACAGATTTAAGCAAGTTAGCCTTTGAAAATTATTATAAAATTTCCTTTGATCGCACAAAATACTGCTTTCTTTGATATATTAAAAGAAGGTTTTAATTAGCTACTTGTATGGTTCATTTGGTTTTATTTTGCATCTCAGGAGAAAAACAAATGCTGGAATTTAAATATTTATATAAAATTCATTAATGCCTCTGTTGCTTTGTAAGGATTGCTTCAAGGGAAATATTGAACTCAGTTAACAAGCCAGTGCTACTTGTGAAAATAGAGAAAAGGACTCTTCTCAGTTAAACCAGAGTATGTCAAATGCTCTCCAATTGTTAGCCCCCAAAGTAGTAAAAACTTCTGTTGAATTATCCAAAAAAGCAGTTTTGAAAAGGAATGGACATCCTTAACATTATATAGTTCTTAAATCAGAAAAAAAGTAATTTGTCAAGATTATAAACATATTTTTTTAATTTGTAAAATAAATTTTATTATTTCTGGACATAAAAATGATAAAATTAATATGGACAGTATTTTATTTTGATGATAATTATGGACAATTTTCCAGGGAAATCATTTTTTTAACCTTTATTTTTATTTCTATTTTTTAGAGAGACAACACAAGCAGGGGCTAGGGGCAGAGGGAGGGAGAGAGGGAGAGAGAATCCCAAACGGAGCACCCTCCCACAATTCTGGGATCTTGACCTGAGCTGAAATCAGGAGTCGGATGCTCAACTTACTGAGCCACCCAGGCTTCCTAGGAAATCATTTTGATAAGGAATCTATAGAAGACAAATCTCCATACCACAGGTACATAAAACACCACAGTGTTTAATATATGGCTATTTGCACCCAGGTAACCGACTTTAATGAACTGAAAAATGCTCTCCATTACTGCAACTTCTTTGGGAAATTTTAAGATAGGGATAACTACATAATTGATACTTTAGAGATGAATGAAAATTTTATTAGCCTTTATGACATTTCTTTTCATTATTTTGCCATTCATTTGAGGATGCTATTTCCTCCCCATTAATTCTCTGTCAATTTCTGTAACATGATTTAAGCAATTGTGTTTCATTTACTATTTTCCTATAATTGATCATTACCAAAGTAATCAATTAAATTAAAAAACCCATACTTCTAAAGGCTTAACATTACTCACTTTCAATAATAAAATAATGATTTAAAAAGTAAAAATGAAATTGTAGATACAAAGTGGCATTAATATTTAATGTACTGTGTTCTAATCTTTTATTTTCAAAGTAAACTTAAATAGTTGGACTCTTCACCAAGTCGTATAAACAGCACAGAGCAGCAACATAATATGTAGAGTGACCAAAGCAATTTTTTTTGGTAAATGCTTAAAATATGACATTGATTGTGACATAAATAATTATGTATACAGTATGATTAAAATAATATATATGATAGAGTAATACTAATGAAATATAAAGGTTAACATTAGTGGAATAGTAGAAACTGAAAAAGTGGAAAGTTGGTCCTAATGGATTATTTTGTATCAGGTGTAATAATGTAATTTAAGAGTTTTTAATTTTCCTGAAAGATATAATGCCTGAACCAAACATGTAAAAATAAATATCAATATGCATGAATCATCATTCTCAAATGAAAAAAATATAATGTAACCAAAAATGAATGAGTTGGAAGCATTAGATCTTATACTTCCTTCTTCACAACCCTCCAGTACTGGAAGTTATATATAGGCAAAGACTTTAATAAACAATTGCAACTGTTAGTACAGATTCTGAGAAAAGTTCAAGCTTATACATAACACTCAAATTTTGCCTTGCTCTATCAAAGTAGAGACACCCATAATTGTAGAGAACTTATTGTAACATCCAGGATTGAATCTCTTTCTCTAACTAAAGAGACTGATTTCATTCCAGATATTGAGTAAAGGACCTGGTGTTGAATTGATTTTCCAGTTGTGGAGTTGAGATAATGTATGTGTGTTCGTATCACAAAGAAAGGAATATAGCTAAAAGCCTCCCTTCCCCAAGGTAATCCTGGAAATGAATATTGGGAATGTACCCAGGTCTCTCCAAATCTTGCAACTCTGGAAAATCAGGCTGCCAATTGTTTCAACATCACCACAATATATGTTATATTGATATAATTATCATTATTAAATTATCAGTTTTTCTGGTAGGATACAAGGAAGTATGTTTTAATATAAGCATATAAGTAGTCAGTAGGATTATAATACTCTCTATTTTTATGGTAACAAGTTATTCTTACCACTTTGATTTACATCCTCATGACTAATTATTATAGACAGATTGTTTTTGCTACCAATTCTTGCTTAAGTCATAACCAGAATATACAATTTACTGTTTCAGTTAGGTTCAGAGGCCACTTAATTGATTGGCACATTTAAAGTATAAGGAAAATTGAGATTTAATTTTGGTGTAACTGAAAAATTAATAGATGGTTGTTTTTATAACCAAATCAAAACGAAACAAAATACACGTTTAAAACACTGTGATTTATTTAGTCCACATGTAATATGGGACTAGCATTTACCTAAAAAAGTGTCAGATTTGGGAGACTAAAAATAATCCACCCACTGAGAATGCTACTCCCCCTCTACTGAGGCACACACTAAATCTCCATACAAAGCCATGAGACGCTTACTTGGGAAACCTGTTTGTATTCATCAATAAGTAAGATTATCCAAAGAAAAATTACACTGGCTGAAATGAACTGTTAAAAGATTTGAATGTCTAAATGCACAAGTGACAAATAATTCACAATAAGTGGATGGATGGATTTAGGTTTATAAAGTTCAGTAGTTACTGAATGAACTGAAAAAAAAATACTGATTTTTGTAAAACAAAAAAAGTGAAGTTTAGATAAAATGCAAATAAAAACTAATAAAGTATTTGGTATAAGAACCAACACATGGTTAATTTTATACAATGGTTCATAGCTCTGCATAAATCATATGATTAATCATATGGTTCAAAACTTTAATATCCTCTCTGTTTGTTGCTATAGTCTTTCTATCAGTTACTGAGAGAGGATGTCAAATAACACCCACTATGATTGCATTTTTATATTATGTTTTAATTTTTCTGGCATTATACCTTATTACTTAAAGAATTCAATTTGTTTATCTATAATGGAATTTATATTTGGATTTGAATCTACTATCTTAACATTTCATTCTGTTTTTCCCAATTTCTTTTTCTTATTCTATCATTTCTTTTGGATGAATCAAGTATTTTTAAGCCCTTTTTTCTATATTAGCTTATTATTTTATT
This sequence comes from Acinonyx jubatus, assembly GCF_027475565.1. Taxonomy (NCBI): domain Eukaryota; kingdom Metazoa; phylum Chordata; class Mammalia; order Carnivora; family Felidae; genus Acinonyx; species Acinonyx jubatus. Next base: position 27,532,545 of record NC_069394.1, read on the forward strand.
ATTATTTTAGAAGTTATTCTAGTAATTATAGCATGTGCCTTTGACAAATAAGATCTTAATTTAAAGAATTGCTTTTATCACTTCTCTAATGGTGCCAGGTGCTTACAAACTTGAGCTATATTTATGCTCTCTTACATTTTTTTTTCTGTCATTGTTACCATGTATTATAATCCTACTTTTTTGTTCCATGGATGATATTTTTATTTTATAAAATTAGTATAAAAGTAATATGTTTCTCTAGATAATTATCTTCCTAGTGCTCTTTATTTTGCCTTGCATCTAGAATGATTATTTTTCTATCTAATGACATATCTTTAGTATTCCTTTCAGTATAGCTCCTCTGAGACTGTATGAATAAACAGCTGAAACTTAACACAGATTTGAACTGCATGGTTCCACTTATACGTGGATTTAAAGAAAAAAATACAGTCCACTAGTATAAATGTACTTTATGTTCTTTAAGATTTCTAATAACTTTTTCATTTCTCTAGATTCTTTTATTAAAACATATAAAACATACATATAAAACATACAAAATATGTGTTCTTTGCTTGTTTATGTTATCGGTTTCTGGTCAACAGTAGGCTGTTGTTAGTTAAGTTTTTAGAGAGTCAAAGTTGTTTATGCGTGGGGTTTTGGCGCCCCTAACCCCCATGTTGTTCAAGGGTCAACTGTATTTCCTTTGGTTTTTTTTTTTATCCTGAAAATAGTTTAATTTCACTTTCTAAGATTTTTAAAATACATGATCGTAGTCATTTCCTTTCAGCAATTTAAAGATAGAATTTCACTGTCTTTATGCTTCCATTTCTTTTCTTCTGAAAAATCATATCTTAGAGTCATTATTTCTCTTTATGTATTGGGAGATACAGCTTTGTTTCTTCTTTTACTTTTCTGTTGATACAGTAACTTACTATTATGTTTTTAAATGTGATTTGCCTTACATTTCTTTATCTTTGCATATATCACTTAATATGTGATTTGATTTTTTTGCCAATATTGAAAAAGGGTTTTTTTGCCAATTTTAAAAAAAGTTAACTATTGCTTCCGCTCCATTCTGTACATCCTGCAACTTTACTCACATGAAATGTTAAAGCTATTCACTATACAGCCTAATAAGCATTTTCACTATATTTGACATACTGTTTCTTATCTCTCTTCTCCAATTTAGATGTGTTTCTACTAATAATTTTTTTAGTTTATTCATTTATTTTGAGAGAGAGAGAAAGAACGCACGAGCAGAGGAGGGGCAGAGACTGATGTGAGGCTCAAACACACAAACTGGGAGATCATGACCTGAGCTGAAATCAAGAGTTGGTCACTTAACTGACAGAGCCACTCAGGTACCCCTGATTATTACTTTTTTTTTAGCTCTTGCATTTTCCAAGTTTAGGTCTTCTTATTGGGTTTTTATATATTTATTTTATAAAACAAATTCTCTATACTTTCATTTATTTTATTGAACATTAAAGCCACAGTTATTTTAAAGTCTGTAAGTTGAATATAAAACCATAATTATTTTCTAGTTCATGGCTTAGATTATATGGTCTTTTTCTGTAGTCACTTGGTGTTGAGTCACATGGCCCTATTTCTAACTTGCCTGGCAGTTGCTTTAGTAAATGGTGTGTGTGTGTGTGTGTGTGTGTGTCCATGTGTGTGCATAACTTCAGAAGCCCTAGACATTGATACTTAATTTCTGAGATGATTCTGTTTTCTTCAGGCTGATAAATAAAGAATAGGAAGATCACTTTGATCCTGTCAAGTATGGTTTATTTTCTTTTATCTATTATTCCTAAGACACAGTAGTGTAAGGTTCTCCATTGAAAGTTTAGAGTATTAATCAAGGCTTCTCTTCATTGACACTTCCTGAAATTCAATTTTTTTTTTTACCATCACCATGAGATTGCCAAAATCTTCACTTAGATTTTTTGCCCTATAATAGCTGCTACACAAAAGGAGCCCTTTTGACTCTTCTGTTTTTCTACTCCCCATGTTGTTCCAGTATATTCTGTCACTTGGCAGCTTTTCTATACTCAGTGCCATAGTCCAAGGTCAGAGAAGGAGAACTTATTGTCTATTCTCTACACTCTGTGATTCTCAGTAATCCTCCCCATTGAGCTAGCCCAGCTTGGTTACCATTATCACTGAAGATAATTGGTGTCTCACCATCATCATTCAATGTGATCCCTCTCCAGAAAATAATCATCACTGTATTTTTTTTTTGTTATTGTGGCTAGCCCTTAAAATTTCAGCAAAAAGTATTATCATTATACACACATTGATTTATAAAATGTTGTTTGTAGGGAAAAAGAAAAGAGACATTTAAGACAATTAAACATTGTGTTTACCAAATTAGGAGACAAACATCATTAAAACATAGCCCTTGTTACTAAAGGCTTAAAGAGCAATTCAAATATAAATGCAGATTATGTGTTTGTGGACTAAATGTTTTAGTTACCCCCAGATTCATATATTGAAACCTAACCTATTGATATATCAATATTCATATATTGATACCCAATGTGATGAATATTTGGAGGACTTTTGTGAGGTGATTAGGTCATGAGGCTGAAGTCCTCATGCAGAGGATTAGTGCCCTTATAAAAGAGACCACAGATAACTTCCTTGTCTCCTTCCACCATGTGAGGACACAGCAAATAGACAGCCTTCTAATGACCAGGAGGCAGGCCCTTAACAGTCATCAAATCTGGAAACAGTTAGACTGTGGAACTTGCCAGTCTCCAAATCAGTGAGAAATAAAATTGGGTTGCTTATAAGCTACCCAGTCTATGGTATTTTTGTTACAATAGCTCAAGGACTCATGCCATGCACGATTTGAGGCATTGAGAAACTATAATGAGTAGGCAATTTTAATAGTGTTCTCTGCCTCTGTCACAAACCACCCAAACACAGTGACTTAAGAGCATATATTTAATCTCACCCTGATGAGTCCCAGGTCTACTGCAATCATATGATCTATGCTAGACTCAACTGGGCTATTTCACCTCCAGGTACGGGGCTACCTTACATACTGGTTTCTTATTGCATATTGAGCTTTATAATTTATGGATTTAAGTTACACACACACCATGAATATTTCTTTTAAGGCCCAGGCTTCAGGGACAGCAGATACCCAAAGGAAGCTTTTCTCATGGCATTGTCAAAAGGACAGATGGGCGAAAAGAAACATGGGTTTAAACTAAGGCCTAGAGTTTAAACTAATACATGCCACTTCCATCAATGTTCTTTTTTAGCAAAAATAGTCTCACAGCTGAGATCAAACTCAAGTTTGAGGAAGAATTGCTCTATTCCTCTGGTGGGAGGAAATATAAAACGGTACAGCAAAGACCATGGATACAGGGATAAGTAAATAATAGAGGCCAATAATAATTCAGTCTACCATTTTCATACATTTGGTTATAATTACTTATATACTATCCATATGCAAAGTATATTTATTCCCATAAGAAGGTCTCCTAAAATCTCATTCCTTCCTTGAAATTCAGCATACCATGCCCTACATTAGGGTTAGATTTATTCTCTTTTCTTTAATGTTTTTATTTAAATTCCAGTTAATTAACATACAGTGTAATATTAGTTTCAGTTATACAATGTAGTGATTCAACACTTCTACAGAGCATCTCATGGTCATCACCTGTTTCACCCATCCCCCTCACCCCTTTGGTAGCCATCAGCTTCTTCTCTATAGTTAAGAGTCTGTTTCTTAGTTTGCCTTTCTTTTTTCGCTTTTGCTCATTTGTTTTGTTTCTTAAATTCCACATATGAATGAAGTCCAATGGTATTATTCTTTCTCTGACTGACTTACTTCACTTTTGTAATGCTGTCTAGTTCCATCCATGCCAATGCAAATGGCAAGATTACATTCTTTTTGTTGGCTGAATAATACTCCATCATGTATATATACCACATTTTCTTTATTCAGTCATTAGTCTATGGACACTTGTACTATTTCCATAATTTGGCCATTGAAGATAATACAGCTATAAATGTCAGGGTGCATGTATCCCCTTGAATTAGTTGTATTTTGGGGGTAAATACCTAGTAGTGCAATTGCTGGGTCTGTTTTTAACTGTTTGAGGAAACTCCATACTGTTTTCCAGATGGGCTGACCCAGTTTGCATTCTCACAAACAGTGCAAGGTTTCCTTTTCTCCTCATCTTTGCCAGTTTCTTGTGTTGTTGATTTAGCCATTCAGACAAGTATGAAGTGACATTTAATTGTAGTTTTGATTTGTATATCCCTGATTATGAGTGATGTTGTTGGCCATCTGTATGTCTTCATTGGAAACATGTCTATTCATGTCTTCTGCCCATTTCTTAACAGGATAATTTGTTTTTTGGATGTTGAGTTTGAAAAGTTCTTTGTGTATTTTGGATATTAACCTTTTATCAGATATGTCATTTGCAAATATCTTCTCCCATACTGTAGGTTGACTTTTAGTTGTTGATTGTTTCCTTCATTGTACAGAAGCTTCTTATTTTGGTGTAGTCTCAATAGTTTATTTTAGCTTTTATTTCCCTTGCCTCAGGAGACATATCTAGAAGGAAGTTGCCATAAACAGTGTCAAAAAGGTAACTGCCTATGTTCTCCTCTAGGGTTTTAGTGGTTTCAGGTCTCACATTTAGGTCTTTCATCCATTTTGAATTTATTTTTGTGATTGGTATAAGAAAGTGGTCCAGTTTAATTCTTTTGCATGTTGCTGTCTAGTTTTCCCAACATCATTTGTTGAAGAGACTTTTTCCCATTGGATATTCTTTCCTGCTTTGTTGAAGGTTAATAGACCGTATGGTTGTGGGTTCATTTCTGAGTTTTCTATGCTGTTCCATTGACCTATCTGTCTATTTTTGTGCCAGTACCATATTTTGATCACTGCAGCTTTGCAATATAACTTGAAGCCTGGAATTGATGCCTCCAGCTTTGCTTTTCTTTATCAAGGTTGTTTGGCTATTTGGGGTTTTTGTTGTTGTTGTTCCATATAAATTTGAGGATAGTTTGTTCTAGCTTTGTGAAAAATGCTGTTGGTGTTTTGACAGGGATTGCATTAAATGTGTATATTTCTCTGGGTAGTATAGATATTTTAACAATATTTGTTCCCAATCCATTTAATAGATGCAGAAAAAGCTTTTGACAAAGTACCACATCCATTCATGATAAACACTCTAAACAAAGTAGGTTTAGAGAAAACATACCTCAACATAATAAAGACCATATATGAAAAACCATAGCTAATATCATCCTCAGTGAGGAAAAACTGAGAGCTTTTCCTCTATGGTCAGGAATAAGACAGGGATGTCCACACTCACCACTGTTATTTAACATAGTACTGGAACTCCTAGCCACAGCAATAAGACAATGAAAAGAATTAAAAGCATCCAAATAGGCAAGGAAGAAGTCAAACTTTCACTATTTGTAGATGACAAGACACACTATATAGAAAATCCGAAAGATTCCACCAAAAAACTGCTAGAACTGATAAATGTATTCAGTATCTTAATTTGAGAAGATTTTGTTGGCGTAAGCAATAAAATATAATTTATTAGCAATAGTCTTCCTTCTCCTTTCCTCTCCTTCCTTCTCTCTCTTTCTCTCTCTCTCTTGTTTCTCTCAGAATAGTAAGAGGTTTATTTTCATTCGGTATGAGTTGAAACTATCCTTATATCCAGAGTTTTCATTGCTCTATGCTTAATATAAGAAGAAGGAGAGGAGGAGGAGGAGGAGGAGGAGGAGGAGGAAGAAGAAGAAGAAGAAGAAGAAGAAGAAGAAGAAGAAGAAGAAGAAGAATATAGCATTGTGTTAGTTGCTGAAAGTCTTAAATAATAGCAGTTATTGAGTTTATAACATGTATAAACCTGTAAAAATGTTATGATAAATAATATTTATTACTTTGCAACAGGCCCTATTCAGTAGGATCTATGTAAAATTATTTTTGATGAAGATCCTCAGTAAGAATCATTTTATCTGATGCCTACTGACTGGATTGCATCTTTTCTTGAATTTATATTTTATGGTTAACCACATAATTTCTCTCTTATTAGCTATCTCAGTGCCAATGTATTTTGTTATATTGTATCTCCTTTCCTCAAATAGCTACCCCAGGGTGAGTTCTAAAACCTCTGATTTTTTTTTCAGGTACTTTGAGCCCTGGAAAAAAATCTTCTGGAGATAGGTACACAATTCTACAGAAAGGTATCATTAGAAATTCTTCATTTCCAATCTCATTTCCCCTTTATTCTTAGCATTTGCTCCAACCCCACCATTAAGAAACATCATTTTCCTCCTCCTTTGCAAAGTCAGTCTCTCAACTTCTCCCTTTGACCATTGTCCAAACATTCAGAAATATATTTCCATAAACAATCCTCTTTTCTCTTCATTATTTTTCTCTCCCTACGCTCATTCAACACTGTAATCACATATCCAAGCCTGTGGTATCCTACAAAGTAAAATAAAATTACTCTCTTTTGACACTATATTCTTATCTAACCATTGCTTAATATGTATCATCACTTTCAAATCTGAAATTTTCAAGAGTAGACTTATTTATTGTCACCACTTACTACATCACACTCATTGATCAATCCTGTGTAATCTGGCTTTTACCACAAGATGTCCATTGACAATTTCCTGATTAAGATCATCTATGAAATGCCCGTTTCCAAGAAAAAGGATATTTTAAAAACTCAGTTTACTTAGCTATCTCCAAACCTTTGCCACTTTTGCCACAACTACCTACCCTTTCTTTGATCATGTCTTGATATATTTGATGACACACTCATGTATCTCCCACAGTCAAACTAATTTATCTTAGTTTATAACTAGTCTTTCTAATGAAGAGCTTTATTTTGCAATTTAACATGATGAAATAGAAACAATGTTGAAGACTTGGCATCTAGTCATGTTTAAAATATCATAGCTGCCCCTTACAGAACTCAATATAAATCTAGTGTATATGAGAAGACCAGAGTATTTTGAAAACAGTCAACCTAGGTAGTAAGAATGAGAGATACTGTCTTTCTTTTCCATTTTCGTTCTAAGAGTATGTTAGATTGAGAAATCTGATAAGTTCCTACTTTCAGCCCAAGTCACTCAAAGGACACCCATTCAAAGTTGACCTTTGGAAATAAACTGATCATGTCCTTGGTTTCCAAACCTCAACAGGAAATTGGATTCTCTGCTCTGTCATAGAACTTAGTTCCTAAGGACTGCGGGTGTGTTCATTCTTTGTGGTTCAGATAGAAAGGCTCAAATTGAGAAAGAAAGAAGGAAATGTCAAACATCAGATGAACCATGGGCACAAGCATAGTAAATTAAATTCAAGAGAAGTAATCTCAAGTTTTTAAATATGAATGTGGCTTTAAATCTTTCTGACCATGAGAATTCTTAAGATACATTGTTGGATATTGGCAATATTTTGAAATGTTTATGTTGCTCCTTCAGAAGTACCATATAGTCTCACATCTAATATCTCTTTTATTTGTTAGTTTTATTTTCCAACAGTATTGTATGACTCTGATAAGACAAATCACTTTCATTATTGATTCATCTATTTTTTTTTAAATGCCTTCATTCTCTTTACTACTTGGCCTGTGTTTGCAAATAAAATAGATTCTTAATGAATTGATTTATGCTGACTTAATTAAATGCATATGATACTGAAAGATACACTAATGAAGCCTTAAATTTAGAATATTTTAATGCTTGTAAGGTTTGCAAATAGAATTTGATAAGTTATGTTTATCTAATTGTAGTACATGTGGACAGGTGTATATATTTTAAACTTATTGCGTTGTGCCTGGGAACTCTCCGGTGTATTCTCATGAATATATGTATTTTATTTTACTTTATTTTTTAAAGTAAAATCTAGTTTCATTTAATAATTTAATTTAATTTAATTTAATTAATTTTTTAGGTTTCTATTTTAATTCCAGTTAACATACAGAACATACAGTGTTATATTAGTTTCAGGTGTAAAATATAATGATTCAGCACTTCCATACATCACCTTGTGCTCCTCATGACAAGTGTACTCCTTAATCCCCATCATCAGGTATATATATTTCAAATTCATTGTTATGTTTAGAAGCATTAGCTATAGAAGACCTGTGGATATTTACTTTTAGTATAGTTTTTCTATTGAAAATCTCTTATCTACAATTACAATGTTTAATCTTCTCTATAACTATTACCTTATTGTTATTTATTTTAATATATTTGAGATTTTATGCTACTCAGTACATAAAAGCACCAGCAAACCTTTTTATATTTTGAATATGAAAAACATTTTAAGTTAATTGAATTTATTTTTATATACTTTGTGTGGTTTATTGAATCATTTTATTAATTTACAAAGAAGTACACCATTGTAAAAACCTCAGGAAAATTAAACATGATTAAATATAAAATTGCTCTACAAAATGATTTTAAGTTGTAAAACATCATTCATGAAAACAATTAAAAATAGAAAAATTAGTATCAGACTTAATTTCAGTTTATTATTTTAAAATTATTTTGCATATAGAAGTGTTCTAATTTGATTTTGAAGAGTCAGTTGGTTAAAATGTACAGTTCATGGAACTAACCTATCTTTAGTTACATATAGCTCATCCTCTTTTTGCAGTTCATAATTGAGAGACTATATTCAGCTATGTTATCTTATTTGGAAACTACCATTATCACAATTTATAAATGTTAAATTAATAAGAGATATATAGGACCTGCTTTTCTAGCTTTCTTATATCTTTGATATTCTGACATAAATAGATATGATACTTTCCTCTATAGATAGATAGATAGATAGATAGATAGATAGATAGATAGAAATAGATAGATAGATAGATAGATAGAAAATACTTTCCTGTACAGAACCCCCATAGCAGAGTTCTGCCCAGCAGCTTCCCTTAATCTTTGGAAGACGTGGGATGTTTAAACAGCTATATCACAATAGCACGGTAGATTTTGGAATTTCGGTATTAATAGAATCCCATTTTGTGTTTTTTTCTAAGTAAGAGAAACAAAACAAGCTGAAGAACAGCCAATTTTTTCTAGGTCAACAGCCTGGGACTTCTCCCCATGTCAGGAATCATTCATTTTAGTGATGCTATGTCAGCATAATGCTGATGTTCAAAACGGAACTGTCACAGATGGTACGCTTTAAAATAGAACCTGTGTTGAATATCAATCAGGTTTTATCTTACTGTGGAAAAAATATATAAGAGTAGATCTACTTGAGGCCAAGATTTGAATTCCCACTGATAAAACGTGGTAAAGGAGTGGTTTGGGTGGCATTTTAAAAACGTCTTTCTATTTATAACATTAATCTCTAGTGATAATATGCATATGTGATGCATTCTGTTAATGTAGGAAATGAAAGAAAAATGCTTTTTTTAATGTTTATAATTAATGAATAAAATAAAACTATGAACCTTCATAAAGGTTTATATTTAACCACAAGAAAGGAAGCAAAATGAATAAAAACAATTATATATATTTATATTCCTTTTTCAATTGTTATATACTTCCCAGTATTTTCTTCTTATTCACTTAAGTCCTAGAAATAGCCAAGGAAAATATCTAAATATCTAATTAGATGCCTAATTTACAGAAAAAAAGATAGTCCACTTTTAACTCTTGCCTATGAAGATCATAGTTCTAAACTCAGTACACCTTCTTTCCAAATCAGATATTGTTTTTTCCATTTAAAAAAATTATGGCAGTGTTGTTCATACTGACCTAATAATCTGTGCTTTTAAGAAAAGGAATGCAATGTATCTGAAATGCTTTTAAGCATATAATTGAAGGAATTATATTAAATTCCCAATTTAATATATAAATTATACTAATTTATATATTATAAATTATATTAATGTAATTAATACAAATTATATTAAATTCCCAATGTAACCTTTATTGTCTATCGTGATTTTTTTTGGACAAATAATTTATACTTTATGATCTTTTACTTTTCTGTAGAATAAGAAACCAATATCTTTTTGACTCAAATAGTTATTTTGCATTGAAAATAAAAGACAGTATATAAAATTCCATTAATTAATATAATAAATCACCAAATTATTTGTATGACTATTATTATTCCTGTTACATGTTTTTCCTTCTTAACAATTCACTTAAGGTATATTAACTGGTGTATTTTGAGATACAGATTCAAGGAATGCTTATTCCTTATTGTAGATAGTTATAGGTGGAAAAGAAGAGGGCATTAAAGAATAAGATTTATACAAATAAAACTGCAGAGGTGAATGAAATAATGAATGAATGAATGAATGAATGAATGAATGAAACTGCAAAGGTTCACGTAAGAGAAACAGCCTGAGTGGTGGGTCACAGTGTGCAAGAAGGGAATGTCACAATCAATCATAAATCATGTCACAGTTAACTCAGAAATCATAAATTTTGATAGGCTTTTTATATTTTACAACTAATTTGGAAATTGGGATGGAGTTGGCAATATAATGAAATAAAGAATCTTACGCATCTTGCTCACTGCCATGTGCCTAGTGTATAACACAGTACTTGGTATATAAAAGGTATTCAATAAAATATTGTCTAAATGAATAAGGGAATCAGTAAGTAAATGACTAAAAATACAAATAAATCAATAGGCCCAAATAAGAACAACTGGAAATGGTGATAAGAAAACCATCCTTAACTCCTCTTTCTTCTTTTCTACTCAAATCCATTCAGAATGCTTTGACTATTCTACTTTATGTATCATGAATTCATTCATTCCTTTCTTTTCCATTGCTATGGTCTTGACTCAGACATAATAATTCTGAACCACTGTATTTCAGTGGTTTCCTAATTGATTTTATTTTTGGCTCCCTTTTTTATTCATTCCGTCAAATGCATTCACACAGTTAATATAATTCTTTGTATAATGTTGATCATTTAGGTTATGCCTATGCCTAAAATCTCTCAATAACACCTCATAAGGAGTCCCAAACCTCTGCAAATTTCACTGATTTATTCAAACATTTTCTCAGGCTTTACTCTCAATCTCAGTGGCACCATTTTCCCATCATACTTTAGAACAAACTGCTGGGGTACTTGCATGGCTCAGTTGGTTAACCGTCCACTTCAACTCAGGTCATGAGCTCATGGTTTGTGAGTTCAAGCCCTGCATCAGGCTCTCTGCTGTCATCATAGAGCCTGCTTCAGATCCTCTGCCCCCCTCTTTCTCTGCCACTCCTCTGCTCATGCTCTCTCTCTCCCTCAAAAATAAATACATTTAAAAAAGAAAGAACAAACTGCTTGCAGACACACAAATGTGCCAAGCTTTTCCATTCCTTATTTTTCTATTAATTTCCATTCCCAAGTATTATCTTCCTCTATACCTTTATCCTTTTCCAGACTATCCCTAATACATTCTTCAAAAAGCATGTCAGATGCTATACATGGATAACATTTAGATCATCCCAAAAGACTCCCTTAATCTTTTGTAAACTTAATATTTTTAAATGATGGGCATCTGGGTGGCTCAGTTGGTTGAGCATTGGACTTTTGATTTTGTCCTCTGCACTGAGGGTGGAGCCTGCTTGAGATTCTCTCTGTCTTCCTCTGCCCCTGCCCCTCTCACCCATTCACACTTGCTCTCTTGTTCTCTGTGATGTGTGTGTGTGTGTGTGTGTGTGTGTGTATGTGAGTATATATATACACATATATATACACATATATATACACATATATATACACACACATATAGAGAGAGAGACAGAGACAGAGACAGAGAGAGAGAGAGAGGGAGGGAGAGAGAGGGAGAGAGAACCATTTAAAATATTCGCACTTGCTCTTGTTCTCGTGTGTGTGTGTGTGTGTGTGGTGTGTGTGTGTGTGTGTGTGTGTGTGTGTGTGTGTTGAGCACCATTTAAAACAGATTTAAAATATCAAAGAAAATCAGACACAATATGTAAAATAAATTAATCCTGACTCCTGGGTGCTCAGTTGGTTGAGCACCCAACTCTTGATTTCAGGTTGGGTCCATGATCCCAGGGTCATGGGATAGAGCACTGCATCAGGCACCACATTGAACATGGAGCCTGCTTAAGATTCTCCTCTCTCTCTCTCTCTCTCTCTTTTTCCCTCTGCCCCCTCCCTTGCTTGCACTCTCTCTAAAATAAATTTTAAAAATTAATTAATTAATAATTAAAATAGTCCAATGTTCACATACAGTCTGTACAATGCACATGAACAATGAAGTATTTCTAATAAGCTCTAAATCCTAGTTGATAACACCTATTATGTCACTCTTCATAATATGATAGATATTAAGTTGTTCTGTTACAAACACAGTTTTCAGTGATTCAGAAATCAGAAGTGAGGTCACCATGCTAAAACCATGCTCAGTCATTGGTTTTGTTATTTTAGCAGAAAAATATCTTTAGTTTCTAGTTTCTTTTCTGTATCTTCAAGCTACTCTGGTAGCAGAATGACCAATTTTATATTTGAAGATATGTGAAGAATCTATGAGTAATGGAGAATTTCTAGTAAAATGAACAAATTTTGTAGTTACCATTTTATTTATGTCATGTGATTGTTTACATCAAAAATTGAATGACTAAACTATCCAGTTTTTATCCTTATAAAGAAAACCAAAAAATCCCCAATTAAGAGCCCCCCAAAGACCCATTTCTAGGAAATTAAGTGGTTAAAATAGATGGAAACAAAAGGATAGGTATATTCTGGAGAATCATGACAATTAACATGGACATATGATTACATGTAAAATGGTTAGTGCAGATAATTATAAAGTAATTATAAAGTTAATATCAGTTTTTTAGGGGCACCTGAGTGGCTCATTTGGTTGAGCATCTGACTGTTGATTTTGATTCAGATTGTGATCCCAGAATTGTGGGATCAAGGCCCATGTCAGTCTCCGCTGTGAACATGGAGCTGCTTAGGATTCTCTCTCTCCCTGTGCCACTCTCCCCCACTCATTCTCTCCCTCTCTCTTGAATAAAAATTAGATTAAATTAAAATATAAAAACATTAATATCAGCTTTTTAAATGGATCATTTTCACCATAAAAATAGCAAAAGAATTGAAGGAATAAATAAAGTAAAAGTGGTTTATGAGCATCAATAGATGACAAACAAATCAAGAATTATAATTTGAAGGCTTCCTGTCTTACATTTAGGTCTTTCATCCATTGTGAGTTTATTTTTGTGTCAAATATCTAAATATCTGGAATCCAAATTAAACTTGTTTTCTGTTATTGGATTAAAGAAATTTAAAGGAGTAAAAAGGTATTTGAAGAGGGTTAAGAAAATGACATACAAAGTTAAAATCAAGGCACTTATAGTTGAAAACATTTTGGAATATGACATCCTAATTAGGATACATCCTAATCTTAATCTAATACTAATACTAAAATGTATTAAAAGAAAGACAACATCAAAAATGCATAGAACAGAATGTTGTAAAAAGGATATGTAACAGTAATGATATATCAGCTATGAGATAAGAATTACATATCTGTTATAGATTCCCATGACTGTTAAGATAATGGTAATTAATTGAAAGATATTGATAAAAAATGAAAAGATTTAAGTTTCCTTAATGTAATAAAGGATAAAGGATAATGTAATAATGTAATAAAGGAGCTTATCTTCCCAGAAAATTCTATAAAGAATGGACAATATAACAAAATACTCCAGGCAGAGATGGAAGCTTAGCTAACCCTAAAATCCCTGCACGTTCAAAAACAGCTGATTGAATGGCCTGATGGTATAAAGCTTCCTCAGGACTCATAGGAACTTGAGATCTTCCTCTCAATGGTTCTTTTAACCTTCCTGGTACTTCCTGACTGTTTTGGAAACCAACTGTCTATAATTCTGCTTGTACAGTAGGCACAAAAAAAATTCATATGAAAACCTTCTATATATTCCTAAGTGTTTACTATTAGGCTAGATGAATCATGGGTCAGACCAAGCAGGACAAAGCATCAGGCTTCAACCTGGGCTTTTACCTTTATCATTAAAATATCATTATACTACCAAAGGAAATCCTCACATTCTGTCTTATACTGTGCATTCTTTTTTTTTCTTTTATGGACCTTACATAAAAATAATAATAAAAAAGCATCTTAAGAAGCATAGATTTTTCCTGTTTGGGTAACATGGAGTTGTCAAGTGATTTCCATTTTTTAAGAAACTGCCCTAATAATAACTAATTTAAAAAACATATACACATTTCTATTACAGTACTTTTTGTAGTAGCACAGTCACATTATACGTGATATGTTTACATTTTGTCAAAACTCAGGTATGGGATATAAACCATGTTTTTCTTTTTTAGAATTTTTATAAAACATTTATTTCTGGGGTAATTTTTTGAAAATATTTTTTTACATTGCATTTCACTATTTGGATATTTTTGAGTTTATGTTTCATTTTTTAAAAATATCAACCTTCAGTAAATATTCGTATTCTTTAAGCAATTTCTCTCTTTAAAGATTATTTAAGTAGAAAATTACTACGGTACTCATAAACCTGTAAGTCTTATGTAATTGATGAGTATGCCTGAAGGTTCTTAGTTTCTTCCTTTCACTAACTTAAAGCTTTACACTGTAGAAAAATATGGCATGCAAATTTCAGCCAGGAATACAGCTTGCAGGGACCTGAAAATGTATCCAATTTATCAACAAAAAGTATATTTTGTGATATTAACCCCTCTTTTTGGGTCACTTCAGAAAACTGAGACTAATTGCAATGTTATTGAAATTTTCCATTAGTGTTTCATATTTGAAATCTTTTAGTTCACAGATAATGCATTTTTAAGCTATAAAGAAGTCATATGACTAGAGCCTTATAAAAGTTAAGAATCTTAAAATTACATTAGATTTCCAACATGTAAAACAAAGATATTTTGATGGAAATCTGACAGACAAGCAGTTATCATTCTGTGACCAGTGTGCTGGGGTATAATGGGTGAAGTTGAGAAATAGTGACTCAGAGTGAATGAATGTGTGTATGTGTGAAACTTATGAAATTATAAGCCTTTTAGTTAGGTTAAAGTTTGATATTTAGTATGGCTTGAATGTGAATTTCTGACTTGACAACCTTTAAGCTAATTGCTTTTGTAGTCTACTATATTTAAAGCAGACTTTCTGAATAAAGTTCTTTTACCTATTCTGAGTCAGTCACCTGTTTATTTGTCAAGTAAACCTGTTGATTTTAGGCAAATTTTAGATGTGTGTGGGTACATATGTGTATAGACTACCGTAAAGGCAGATTGTAACATTTTAACATTGTGTCAGTTTAAATTTTGATTCCAGAGGAATTTAGTCTCTCAATAGTAAGGATATAAAAGCATATAACATATTTTCTAAAGAAGCTTGTCATTTTAATAGGATATATGTAAAACAATATGTATAAGCATGTCAAGAATAAATTTTAAATGAGGTTGGAAGGAGAAAAACAAAGCTAGATATTTTTTAGTAAGTGATATTTGTGTGTGTGCATATGTAATTTATGGACTTCAAGGCTGAGTGATTAATGTAAATAAGTACTTATAAAATTATTCTGGCAAACATGATTATTAAAAACTAGGAAACATTAAATGCAGGATTATTAAAAACATTGCTTTATAAAACATTGCTTTATTAAAAACAATGCTTTATAAATTTATATTGCTTTATAAATTTATAGACTTACAGTATTAGTTATTTCTCAGTGGTGGAGTTGATGTGACTTTTGGTACTTCTATACTGTATTCTAAGTTTTACAAAATTGCCACAATGAAATGGTATTTCATGTCATTAGAAACATATCAAGTTAAAAGTTTGTGCCCAGATGATTTTAAATGTTTTTTATTTAAATTTTACTTAGTTAACATACAATGCAATATTAGTTTCAGGAGTAGAATTCAGTGATTCATCACTTACATACAACACATAGTGCTCATCACAACAAATGTCCTCCTTAATATCCATTACCTGTCTTGCCCATCTCCCACCCAACTCCCTCCATTAACCCTTCAGTTCATTCTCTATTATTAAGAGTCTTTTGTGGTTTGTTTCCCTCTCATCTCTCCCCTGCCCCTTCCCATATGTTCATCTATTTTGTTTCATAAATTCCACATGAGTGAAATCATATGGTATTTGTGTTTCTCTGATTGACTTCGCTTACTATAATACATTCTAGTTCCATCCACTTCATTGCAAATGGCAAGGTTTCATTCTTTTTGACGGCTGAGTAATATTCACCACCTCACAAGTAACAGATAACTCTCATACTATGACACACTGTGACAATCCGCTGACCAAATTCCCTTTTTCTACTCCAGGGTTCATCTTTAGACACTTCCCTTACATACTCAGTACCTTCTGTGTTACTCCACCTAAGAATTTCTGGCTAAGGAAGCTATGCAGGACTTGTGTAGGACAGATGGAAAGTGGAAGATATTAATGTTTTAGGGATTAGTCACTAAGGGGTAGGGATCGGTAAGTAATTTTTCTCTTCCTCACCCCTCCAGGAACGAATCTGAGCTGTTTCAAAAGTTTCTGAGAGAGTCCCCAGCAGGATTGAGCCTAATTACCATAGGGGAAACCTTGTTATACTTTTAATTAGCTTGTTTCCTTTCTCTTTGCTGCTTTTTTTTTTACTCCATCATAGTATTTCCTGAATTTACCTTACAAAAGACTTCTTGACTCAGGATCTACTTTAACACACCCCAAACTAAGATACATACTACACAATGTCAATCTGGTTTTGGTCTTTTACAAATATGCTCTTCAGTAGCTGAATGGGTATACAAACTGGTACATCCAGACAATAAAATATTCATCTGTGCTAAAAAGAAATGAGCTATCATGCCATACATGCAAAGACATGGAAGAATCTTAAATGCGTATTAGTAAGTGAAAGAAGCCAATCTGAAAAGGCTATATACTTTATGATCCCAACTATATGACACTTTGGAAAACCTGAAACTATAGAGACAATAAAAAGATAAGTGGATGCCAGGGTTTGAGGGGGAAGGATGAATAGGTGGAGAACAGACAATTTTTAGGTCAGTGAAAATACTCTCTGTGGTGATACCATAATGGTCTATACACGTGATTATATATTGTCTAAAACCATAAAATGTACACCATCAAGAGTGAACACTAATGTTAACTATGGACTTTGGGTGACATGATAAAAGGCATTGTAACAAATGTACCATCCTGACTGGGGACATGTATAATGGGAGAGTCTATGTATATGTGGGAGCAAGGGGCACATGGGACATCTGTGTACATTCCTCTCAATTTTGCTGTGAACCTAAAACTACTCTAAAATATTTTTCCTTAAAAAACAAGAAAAAATTACAAAAAACAAATTTCAGTGTTCTGCATCGTTAGTCCACCTAAGTCACCAATACATACAGCCATACTTTATATTCTGCATGGCTCAGAACTGCCCTATCTCTGAAATTATACCCCCACACTGTACCCTTCAGTCTTAACTGTTTTTTCTGATAAAAATATAGATACTTCTGACCATAGTTTGTGATGCTCTTAAAAAGGTATTTGAAGAAGTTTTTTAAAGATGAGATTGTGGGGAAGAAATGATACATTGGAGTCCATAAAATGTTTCTCTTGGTTACTTTGGACTAGTTGACATTTGAGATTTTCTTTATTTGAACTTCTCTGATATAAAAATAACAACACACAGGTTTATAAAAAGAGCTATGAACTTTTTCCATGTTTTATTCATATAGCATGTTCATAAAATGTACATCTAGATAATTTGGTTTTTCCATTGTTATTTTTTTATTATTCTACATGTGAAATATACAATGTTAGATAAAATGTATTTTCCTTATTTTCCATTATTACTCTATATGTGAAATATACAGTATTAGGGGCACCTGGATGACTCAGTCGGTTAAGCAGCCAACTCTGGATTTTGGCTCAGGTCATGATCTCAGGCTCAAGCCCCATGTCAGCCTCAGTCCTGGGCATGGAGCCTGCTTAAGATTCTCTCTCTCCCTCTCCCTCTGCCCTTTCCCCACTCGCATGCACACACACATGCGGTCTTTCTCTCTCTCTCACTCTCTCTTTAAAAAAAGTGAAAGAAATATGTGATTTTAGATAAAATTCATTTCCTATTTCCCCCAAAAGCAAATGTAGTTTATTTGTATGACTTTGATAGATGTTCCTTAAGCTTCACTGGAGGTATATGATTTCCTTTTCTCTGAATTCTCAGTCTTGTTTCATTTTGTAATTATTTGGGGTCAGAACACTGACAAAATTGAATTATTTGGGACCTTGATTCTTTCCCAAAACTGAAGAAAAATTTTGATCTTAAGAAAGATAGCTACTTAACTATAAAGGATATTTTATTTATGGTCCATGGATTCATAGCCTCTAGTATCTCTTTCAGGTCTTTGCTTTCTGTAATGCATGATCTTTTGAAAGTTATTGCAACCTTCAACCTAACAGATTTTATTTTTACTTGTAGTCCTTCTGATTCAACTAACATGAATGTAATAATTTGAAGTGCATGTCAGGCATTATTCCTTGAATTATCAGATATGCCAGGCAAGTATAGGGATTAGAATGTGAACCTTTGTTGTAGTAGTGAACAGGTAACCTTTCTTTACCATGTTATACAATAATTTAAAACCTTAATTTAAATACTAAACCAAACAAATAATAAAATGTATGTGTTGCTACATGTCTCTACTTGCTTTTCTTTTCAACCAAGTGAACCTATATAAAGATATTTATATCATGTTTGCATCATTTAGATTGAAATGCAGATACAGAGTAAGGAAAACTTTATGAAAATGTAAATATAACCAAAATCTTATATATAAAGCATTTATGTAATTGCAAAAGTGCTAATATTTATATGGAGTGTTATATGTTGAATTGTGTCCCCCAAAAGAGAGCCTAAATCCCCATACAAATCTATGAGCTTAATATAAAAAAGGGTCTTTGGAGATGATCAAGAAAAGATGAAGTTGTTAGGTAGGTCTATCCTGATACTGGTTTCATTACAGGGGAAATTTGGACACAAAGGTAGACATTGACAGAGGGAAACTGAGGTGAAGACACATAGCAGACATCATCTGTAAGCCAAGGAATGCCTAAGGCTAACAGAAACTAGGAAAACAGGCATGGGTCAGTGTCTACCTCACTACCCTGATAAGGAACCAACCCTGCTGATACCCCGATTTCAGACCCAGTCTCCAGAACTGTGTGACAATAAATTTCCAGTGTTTAATTATTTTTAATGTTTATTTTTGAGAGAGAGACACACACAGATTGCGAGTAGGGGAGGAGCAGAGAGAGGGAGACAGAATCTGAAGCAGGCCCCAGGCTCTGAGCTGTCAGCACAGAGCCCAACATGGGGCTGGAACTCATGAACCTAGAAATCATGACCTGAGCGGAAGTTGGACTCTTAACTGACTGAGTCACCCAGACACCCATAAATTTCCATTTTTTAAGCCACTCAGTTTATAGTATTTTATTACAACAGTTCCAGGAAACTAATATATAGACTCATGTTAAATAAATTTCCTATTAATGGAATTTATGTGTAGCAAGCTTGAGGAGGAGATTATGTGCAGATTAAGTTTAAATGTACATACTTATTTTATACTATACTATATAACTATACTTCTACTATACATTTACTATATAACATGCTTATACACTATAAGTGTATGTATATGTGATATGATTATATTACTTTACATTTTTATATATATACATACACATATGGGATTACATTTTTTGTGTTTGTATTCTGTTCCACAGTGCTGGCTGCTATCAAAACATGTATTAAGATAAAAGTTACGGGGCACCTGGTGGCTCAGTTGGTTAAGCATCTGACTGGGTCATGACCTCACATTCCTGAGTTCAAGCCCCACATCAGGCTCTCTGGTGTCAGCACAGAACCCACTTCACATCCTCTTCCCCCCTCTTTTTCTACCCCTTCCCCCCATCAAAAATGAATAAATATTTTTAAAAAAGATATGACTTAGGACTAGAATCAAGAATCTAAGTGCTTATGTGAAAATACTGAGAAAATTAAATATTGTTATTAAACTTTCCCTAATATAACCTTTATGGGGTGGATATTCTTATTTTCCATTTGTCAGGGTAGAAACTGAGGCATAAAAAAAAACACCTTAAACTCTTCAAAATAACTTAGTTTATATTAAGTGGCAAAGTTAATGTCCTCACATGGTGCAATTTCAAAAGCTTCCTTCTAAGCTACCAAAGCATCCCTGACTCCCTCCACTCCTAAGATGAGCCATTATGTATAAGAACCTATTTGTATAAGAACCTATTTACATGCTTAGTGAAAATTCTGAAAAAAAATCTATAAAACAACATCTTTACTCCTGAAGTCCAAGAAATCCATTTCCTAATTTCCCACCCCACAAAAAATGGCAGCTTTTTTTATACTTATAGATTCATTCAACACAGTTATTACAGACAAGTGCTTTTGAGCCATTCCCTAATTTAACTTTCCTAATTAATATTGTACATCAATACAATAACTTTGTATATGTTGTATATTACAGTAAGGTCAACTATCTCTTTAAAAAGTCATACTCTTTTGTGTTGGGCCTTTAGACCTGCCTGGGAAATTATCATCTTTATTTCATGGAGTTTGTACATGTACTTTAAATTTGATGTTTCTTACCTTACTGCTTCAATATTCGTAATATTTTAGTTACTGCTGCACACTTTTGAACTACAACACATATATCACATGCTTTGATTACAATATTTATAACTATATTCTGTTTCACAAAACTATCTTCTACTAAAACATGATTTAGGAGTGATAGGACCAGAAATCTAATCCTGAAAAGTGGAAGAGGACAGCTAACCTTCAACAGTGGCAGGGCACAACTAAGAACTCTTGTGTATGAAGCAGGAATATTCCACCACTCTTCGTGTGGTCTTGATACTTCCCTGTAGAGTCCAAGATCAGCTATATATCATATCAAGCAAAAGTGACCTTTTAATATAAAATAATACATTTTTCCATTTACTCAATATATGTTGCGTATAGCACTTAGGAGAGTAATTTACCAATTAATAAAATGGATTTTATGGCACACAATGTAAATGAGCTTTAAAAATAGTATTATAATAATCTAAATTATTTGTTCTATTTGAATCTGAGAAATCTTACATAAAAAAAATATTTTTAGAAATGCTATTTTGTTTTCCTGATGCACTGAAGAGTATTATTTAAAACTTAAAAATCACTTAGAATGCTGTAAATTGCACAATTAACTAAGAGCAATAACATGAAAAACACATTAAAAGTATTATGATAATATTTATGTGGGTAAACTTAAATGAATTTCTTATAATGGAATTTAGACATAAATCTAAAGAAGAGAAAATGTGGTCATGGGGAATATGATACTAATTAATGAATATAGAAGATACTTACCTTCTTCAAAATGATTCCAAGAATTTTGGTGCAGAGGAAATTAATTCTACATATAGAGAGAATATATAGATACAAGTAAATATATATATTAAAGGAAATTTTTCTTCCTAGAGCAATTAAATATGGAATATTAAAGTAATTTTATACCTTACATAATATTCTCTAATATCAAACATATTTGTATATTTATAAGTTTATTTATTTATTTTGAGGGGAGAGGAGCAGAGAAATAGGGAGAGAAAGAATCCCAAGCAGGTTCCACGCTGTTAGCACAGAGCCTGACATAGGACTCGATCTTGAGAACTGTGAGATCATGTCCTGAGCCAAAATCAAGAGTTGGACACTTAACTGACTGAGCCACCCAGGTGCCCCATGTATATTTATAAACTTTATTTAGTAAGGGATAGAATAGGCTTCATAGCTCAGGGGTTAGAGCACTGCTCTTGTAATAAGGGACAGAATAGGAAATATGAGAATGCAGTTAAAATTAGTAAGATTAAACACTAAGATAGTCTATTTTTATTTAATTGAGCAATTACCTACTTTCAAGTTTGTTTGTTTTCTACCCTGTGCAATCATCATGTCCAATTCATGCATGGAATATTTGGAACATGTGGTACCTTTTAAGTTAATGTATCCTCTAGTGTTTAGGGGCTATAGTCATCTCTCTTCTGGAGACAGAGCTCAGGGAATAGAGGTTTGTTTTTTGTTTTTTCAGTCTTCAAATATACCAGTTTAAAAGTTGGATTTTATTTTTATTGTGCCTAAGCACTAGCATCATCTAATAATTAAAAATTACATTCTCTTCTGCATAGCAAAACCTCTACTCACCACTTTATCATCTTTCTTTTCTCTATACTCCCCTTCTCTATCGAGGAAGTCACCCTTTCTGACCCTATAAGTTTTTAAAGTACCTTCTACAGATAATCTGTTGTTGTTCCCTCAGTTTACTGAAAGTTTTTAAAGTTTACTTCATATGCTTTACCACAAAATGCTGAGCATCAATTCCCATGGTATTTTAAGAGACCTCATTTTCATGGCCTCTCCTACCTTGGAGAAAACACATATGCCTCTAATATATGCACTGACAATGAGGAACTGGATAGTTCACAGAACATTGGCAAATATGCTACTGTATTTCAGTTTCTTCAGCTTTAAACAGAGAACAGGAGAAAAGTTGTTCCATTGTCTATTCTGTTTCTCATAATCAATTATGAACAGAGGGTTATGCAACAATTACAGAACAGTCACGAAGTACATTTTAGTCATCTCCAAAGTCTTGAGAGACTCCGGAATATAGAAACTGACAAGGCCACACGATGTATAAAAATAAACTCCGACCTCTGCAGCAACCAGTGCAAGAAGCCAAACCACCAGCTATGCAGCAGTCAGCCCCAAGTGGCCATGATGGTCAATAACTTTCAGTGGATCTAATTTTTTCCCCTGCTGCCATCATAGGACCAACCAAGAGAGAGCAAAACATGCACCTCTAACCAATAACATAAGATCCCCCTTTTAGTTAGTCCACATTCAGCTTCCCCATCCCAACAATCTGCAATTAGAGCATATCTAAAGCTCTCTCTTTCTGCCATGAAACTCTCACACTTTCCTGCTTGCCTATGGGTCTCTTTCATATGCAAGTGATGGTGTCTGACTCCCTTTCTGTGGTAAGGTCTGAAAAAATACTTTTGATTGTTTTCATTTGCATAATTTTCATTTATTTCCACAGTTTTCCTGTTGGTTCCAGCAGGATGTGGTCTACATTGCCATTGTTGGGGATCCCAGCTTTCAACCAAATGCAGTACCCACAGACATCCCCTGTGTCTTGTGGTAAGTCAGCACCAGATCTGGAACTTGCTCTCTTTGCATTGAATTTCTTGTGTATTTTTTTTTCAGTTTCGTGCTCAGTTTTGATTACTTGTTTTTATCTGTTTGGCATCCTTGGTAGAATCGGGCCATTCCTTTTAACACCTTTTTGCTATTTTGTGTGTGTGTGTGTGTGTGTGTGTGTGTTACTGTTTTGTGTTGTGCTGTGTGTGCTGTGTGTCATAAAAGAAGAATCACAGAGTGAAACACAGATACAGGTACTATAAACCTGTTGTTTCAAGCCAGCATCTAAGACCAGTGAGTTTGCCATTCTTACTGGATCTATATCTACTTGGACAAACTTTGCTGTGGGTCATTTTTAAAACTAAATGTGTTTCTCCTTCTTCCTTGATTTTTTTGGGGGTCCTGAGAACTTGGTAGTGATCCAGAGAGAGATTACAGTTTTCCATCTCTCAGAGAAGCACAGATTTGGGGGTCTGCAGTAGGAAATGACCACTGTCAGGTTGGGGGCCTGAACCAAGCCTGAGAACCACAGGAGCTAATGGTAAGAGTCAAAAGGCCTGAGAATGGGAGGGTCAATTATGTATAAGTCTTGGCCCAAGTCCAAAGGCCAGAGAACCAGAAGCACTGATGTCTGAGTACAGGAGAAAGTGGATGTTCCAACTTAGGCAGAGAGGATGAATTCATCCTTCCTCTGCTTTTTTATTCTATTCAGGCCCTCAGTGGATTGGATGATGCCCATCACCTTGGTGAGGACAGAGCCTCTTTATTCATTCTACAGATTCAAGTGCTAGTATCTTCTGGAAACACTCTTACAGTTTCATCAGCTGTCTGGGCATCCCTTAGCCCACTCAAGTAGACACATAAAAGTAACCATCACACTGAACTATATATATCAACATATACACATGTTGGCCAGAATGTAAGATACTAAATCCAGGATGACAAAAGCTGATTGGACTATCCCAGAAAGGGACCTACAGGATCCCTTTTTGACAATAAACCTGATTATTTAAAAAAAAGAAGAAAGAAAAGAAAAGAAAAGAAAAGAAAAGAAAAGAAAAGAAAAGATCCCAAAATAGAGCAAAGTCTCCTAAAAGCCATATCCAAAACATTTCTAGAAAAGATCAATTGGATCATAATACAATCATATAAACAGAGACAAGATCAAACTAAAGGAGATATTCAGGATAAACTAGAATTTTTCTCACAACATTTGTGAGTTAAAGAGGTAACGTTATAACAGGAATCCTTTCATCTCATTTTGTCAGTGGAGTTAAACCTTGAATTGAAGACCTAATTGGAGAACAGGAATTAAAATGGGAAACAGATCCTATAGCTGAACTAAAACACCTAGCAGAACAAAAATTAAGCAGAACCTGAAATAATGTAGATGTCCCTGTAGATCACACAGTTACGTGGCCCACTTCCTAAACAACCACCTATTGTCAAAGACTTTGGAGGTATTATAAACAGAAGGGATATTGGAAAAAAGACTGTCCCCTCTTATGGAAGAAAAACTAAGACAAAGAAACACTTCCGAGTTCCGATTAATAAGGATACTCAAAGGAAGGAAAATGTCCAATATTCTGTCCTACCCTTAAACATTCAAGATGAATTAATTATAAATATAGAGGGCACAATGCACTGAACTGTGCCCCCCAATCCATATATTTAATGCTCTAACCCCAATGTAACTATATTTGGAGATAGGAGGTTTTAAATTTATATTACTTATAAGGAGGTATTAAAAGTCAAGTGAGGTCAAGAGAGTTTGGCGCTAATCAGGTAGGATTAGTGTCCTTATAAAAAGATACACCAGGGAGTTCTTTTATCCTACCCCTACTAAGCCCTCCCCCGACATTCATACCACCCTATGAACACACCAAAAAAAGGCCATGTGAACACAGCGGGCAGGTGGCTGACTACAAACCAGAGAGATAACTGTCACCAGAAACTGAATTTGCAGGTACCTTGATTATGGATGGCCCAGCCTCCAGAACTGTGAGAAATAAATTTCTGTTAAGTCATTCAGCCCATGATGTTTTGTTATGACGGCACACGCTCACTAGTACAGAGTCTAGCTCATTGACTCCTGGTAGATACAGGTGCTATTCTTTCCACATTAAACCTTGCCACCTTTGCACAACCTTTCTGAATAAGCATTACACACAAATGGTAGGTATTTCAAATAACCCACAGATTTTCCCTTTTGATCTTAACTGTGACCCTACGTCCTTGACTGGAAAACATTCCTTCTAGCTCTGTGATATGTTACCTGCAATTTTAATAGCAAGGGACTTTCTTTGCAAATGGAATTTTAATCTTAAATGTACATCAGTGAGACTATTTCTTGTGGTTCCCAAGGACTTACTTATTAATAATCAAGTTGTGTCTGCCCTGTATATCCCTTTGCCTTCTCCATTATATTTGATGCATACCACAAATAAATATATCTTGCCTTGTACCCAACACTCTGTAGGCTAAAAATTCCAGTGGCATTGGAAACAAACAACCCATTAAATTTCAGATAAATTCTACAAAACAGTTACCAAAATATTCCTTGAATAAAACTTCCCCAATATTTCTTGAAGCCACAACAAAATGAAGGGCTCAAACCTACAGATGAAAGGCGTATATACAAAGGTCTTTTCTTACCTTATACTAACCCTTGTAACATCTCCATTCTTCCAGTAAATAAAACAAATGGACAAAATATCAATTTGTTGAAGACCCCAAAGCCATCGATAAATTTGTTATCCATCTCTTCCCAGTAGTACCTAACCCAAATAGCATTCTTTCATTAATTCCTCCTTAAGCAATTTGTAGGGATTGAGTCACAGAGCAGGAATGAATGTTTTCCAGTCAAAGGTTGAGGGGTCCCAGTTAAGGTCAATAGAGAAAATCTGTGAGTTACTTGAAATACCTATCACCTACGTGGTATGTTTTTGAGCAAAAGTGGAAGGGTTTAATAGCATCCTTCCATCAATTCCTCCAGTAGTCAACTTGTTTCACTGCATCTTTTCTCTGACTTTACTGCTGTGTCTCTACACTAAGAGAGTCAGCACCTGTTTGCATTCTCCTGAATGACCTGGACAGTCATGCTACAGGAGTTCACTGAAGAACATTCTTTTTTCTAAGTTCTCAATTAAGATTTAAAAGATCTAATTTTTTCATGTGATTCAGTTATGATACAACATGTACCTATTCTCTTACTTTGTTCATAAAACAAGGAAACCCCTTAAAAATATCCAATTTATTTGCCGTTAGCCTTAGCAGAAAAGAGGCATAAAGTTTCAAAAGATAAGTTACAGTTACCCCAAGACATATTCTGTTATTTAGGGTATGACATATCTCAGCAGGGAAGAGCATTCTATCTTGATAGACTGAAAACTATCCAATCTCATCCTACGCTTCTTACAAATGATCACTGAAAAGATATTTAGGTTTAACAGGAATTGCAGACAATGTGTGCCATTTTTTTGCTTGAGATTGAAATAGTTTATGAATTGACTAAGTCTTCAATAACAGAGCCTCTCTTCTAGAAGCCCAAACATGAATAGGTATTCTGTAGCCTAAAGAAGCCTCTTCAACAGACTCCTCTCAGTATTACTACTATGAGCCATTTTGTCTATTTGTGCATAAGATATCTGGAAAAGTCTTTGGGGGTTCAACTTGACTTCATGGGAAATATAAAAACACTCATTGCTTACCGTAACTTTACCCTTGGCCTAGTTGTAAAGGTTTATCCAGCTGTTTTAAAACACTGGTTATCTCTATAAAACATGTTGATGCTATGCTTCTGCTGAACTAGTTCTAGATTCCTTGCTTGGATTCATGGTTCCTCATGCAGCACACATATTAATGCTAATTTAGAATGTACAACATTTTTTAGTCAACCAATTAATTTCTTACAAGATTCTGTTACTCTCACTCTTACCTTACCATTCACTATTGCAGTGCTCTGAATGCTGCCACTCTCCTGTCTTCATTAGAACAAGAAGAACATCATGCTTGTCTCACCTCCCTTGGGGGATGAACTGTACCTTACTTGGATTACTATAGACTCCCGCCGATCATTTTGACCTAGTATGGTTTGTTGGTGGGTTATACTTCAAAACTAAAACTAGAGGATGTCAAGTATGGTATACTATGATTAATTTAAGCTTAGCTTTAGAATATAGTCCTCTGCCTGAGGTAAAATCAGCCCAGATAGCAAAGTTTATGTATTAACTAGATCTTGTTAGCTAGCCAAAGGCCAGAAAGTAAACATATATACAGATAGCAGTTATTCTTATGGAGTAGCACATGACTGTGGGATACTTTGAAAACAAATGAATTCCCTCATCTCTATTGGAACCCTCATCAAAAATGGACAGCAAGTTTAAAGAACTCGAACTCGTACATGCAATCCTGCTTCCTAGAGTGGTAGCTATTTAAAAAGTCAAGGCTCATGCAAAAAGAGATAATACGGAAGCTAAAGGAAATACTCTAGTGGATCACTATGCCAAAAATAGATCAGTCTTTATATAGGATATGATCCTATATAAATCTTCAAAGGATAACTCCCTGGAGGAATACAGAGAGGCCATTATAAAGCATCAGTATTTAGCCCCTGATTCTGAAAAGGAAGAATGGAAATAAATCTGACTGCATCCTTTAGTCAGATAATATCTGGCACTCAAGACAGTGGCTTGGTGGCACCAAGTGATTTCAAATGAATATTAGCTAAATTTCTCTATAGAACTACTCATCATGGTATAGACAAATTAGTTACTAACTTAAATCAGCATTGCTGGGGAAACTTTAAATAAATAGACAGCTGTGGTTATTTTGGGGTCACGTGTTACCGCTCAACAACATAATTCTAAAACAAACTGTAAAGATGGGACATAGGAATCAGAGCCTCAAGGGCCCTTTGAACATCTACAGTTGAATTTTTACAGCTTCCATCCTCCCTGGGATTTGAATATGTTTTAGTTATTTTGCATATATTTTTTCAATGTGGTATGAAGCATTTCTAGCGTTGGAGGTGACATACTTAAACATATGAACCTTCCTATTATCAGTTAACAGAAAGATAACTGATGTTTCCTGAGGCAGTAGACCATATGACCATAAGTGCTAGTAGCCTTTGACCAAGGGAACTCAAGATTTCCTGACAGTTCTCATAAGTTTAAGAATGTCATTGTTCCTTTCAACTTTTCTACAAGATTGTGGGTATTAAGGACAGTGTAGTGAGGGGTAACACTGTACAGAGTTCTTTTATAATGGCTCTCATAAAGTGTGTGTCTTGATCACTTCTTGTAAAAATCAGCATACTCCAGATTGGAAACACAGAATCAAGCAGGCTTCTTGTTAATACAAAGGCTGTAGCATAAATTCAGCAGTTTTTGTAAGGCAGTAGACCAAATACTTGCCACCCGGAAGAGAGACCCAGAGATCTGGATATGTAACCCAGTTAATGTCTGGCCATGGTTCACACTTCATGCTACAAACAACTATTTTTCTTTCTTGTTCCCTTTCCTCCAGCTCCCTGCGCTGAATCTCCTTGTGCCTCTACTGTATCAGTATTCCCTTTGTGATCACAACACCTAGTCCTGTTTGCCTCAGACTAACCACCTCATGCACTTTAGGAATAGAACTCTGAGATTGTCAGTACACAACAACCCAAATTAAATAAGTAAGCAAGGGTGGAATTTCTGTCTCCAAACGTGAGCTGCAAAATGAGGCCACTCTTGATTATTGAGGAAAACTACCTATATTGCTGACTCATTACATATGTAAAGAAAATCATAACATTATTCCCATAAGTGAGAATTACACAAATCATAAAGAAAAAACTATAGAAAACTTACTGGTAACTCTAGTAGAAGTTGTTAATGACACCATCTCTGCCCTAGATGGAATAAGAGATGAGTCTCACATCGGTACAAGTAATGAAGGAAAATCACAATGCTCTATATTTCTATTGTCTAGTCATAGTAGCATCTGTGCCATTACTAATACTTCTTGCTCTACTTGTATTAATGAAAAAGACAAGGTGGACAAGGCTATATAAAACTTTAAAATAAAAGATATTTGGATCTCTCAGGTTCATCCTCATGGCAAGTGGTATTTGTTCTTTTGGCATAGGGTAGGCAATTGGGATTCCTGGTTCTGAAGCATCTTAACAGAGACTATTAATTGTTTTGGTTTTGGTTTTGGTTTTGGTTTTTTTAACAATGTGGTCAAAATTCTCCATTGAACTCTATCCAGGATCTTACAAAATTTTGTGTAGCTGTTCCCTCATTAGATGATTGACATGATAATACAAGATGGTCAAGAAGATCTTACAATACAGGGCTGTCTGGGTGGCTCAGTAGATTAAGTATCTGACTCTCATGGTTCATGAGATCGAGCCCTACTTCCAGCTCTGCCCTGACAGCTCAGAGCCTGTTTGGGATTCTCTCTCTCCCTCTTTCTCTGCTCCTCCTCTACTTATGTGCATGCTCTGTCACTCAAATTAAATAAAGAAATATTTTTAAAAAGAACTTGCAATACAGTTAACTATGGAGATGACTGAGCAGAGTCCGTAAGCAGTAATGATCTGGATTTCTAGGCTTCTCTGAATTGTTCAACTTTTCACAACTGAGATAATGACCAAAAGAAGAGAGACTAAATATACAAATATACAAATATACAAATATACAATGGCCGAGGCACCTGGGTGACTCAGTGAGTTGAGTCTGACTCTTGGTTTTGGCTCAGGTAATGATCTCATGGTTTGTGCTCTTAAGCACCATGTCAGACTCCACACTAGCAGTGAGGAGCCTGCTTGGGATTCTCTCTCTCTCCTTCTCTCTGCCCCTCCCCTGCTCACCCTCCCTCTCTCTCAAAATAAATAAACATTAATATATATATATATATATATATACACACATATATATATATACACACACACGTATATATATGTGTGTGTGTGTGTATATATATATATATATATGTATGTATACGTATATATACATGCCCAAACCATATATGAAAATAGAACTCTCACTAAAACTTCAGTAGCAAACAGCCTGGAACCCTACCCTAAGCCTAACCCTACATATATATATATATATATATATATATATATATATATACATATATATATATATATATATATATGTATATATATATATGTAGTATATATTTATATATATATGTAGTATATATTTATACATATATATAAATTTATAAATAAATTTATAAATATAAATTAAATTTATAAATATAAATATATATGTATATATATTTATGTGTATTATATATATATATATTTGGCTCTCCAACCAATTACACATAATGCTCCACCTCAATTTAGTCTGTCTCCAACTTCCCTACATCATCAACCTCTAAGCAGAACATACCTGAAGTCCTTTTCCACTCTAAAGTTTTCAAACTCCTCTACCTGCTATTGAGTCTCTTCCAGATGCAAGCAATGGTGGCTGACTGACTTGCTATAGAAAAATCTGAGTAGGTCAGCTTTGTTTACCTCATTTGGATGTGTTTTTGTTTATTGCCACAGTTTCCAACTAGTAATCATTGAATGAAAAGTCTTTTTCTTCTCTTGATGAAAAACCTAAATCATATGAAGACTGTTGCAATTATTGTCTTAGCACTGTACACTAAATACTGATATCCCACTGCCTAGTGTTTTCAAGACAAGTGTGAACTGTGAAGTCATAGCTTAATTCATTTTACAAGTGATATAGAAGGTCGTATCCAGGCTTGCTTTATACCAGATAATAACGGAATAATCAGAGAATAGAAGTTTATTGTTGCGCAAAAGCAAACACCTATGTGGTATCTAGGTAACAAGCAATAGTGGGACTCTGTTCCCACTTAACAGTACTTAACAATGAACCCATTACTCTGGATTCTTAGTGTAGAAGTTTCTTACTGTTAAAGTCTGCACTGAGCACAGAACATCAAGGAAGGCTGAAGTGAGGCTAGAGAGATTGGAAGGCATAGGGAGATATATTTACTCATTTGGAATTTTATATACATTTTTATAGTTTTCAGTAATAATGTGTTACTTCCATAGTTGAAAGCTAACTTATCTAGATCCTAGGACCTTCTACCCAGGATAATTTTGTCAATTCCCAACCATGGATCAATTCTTGTCAATCTTGACCACTTTGTGGTATGGAAAACCCTAAGGAGATGAGCCTGGCAAGGTTAAATCAGCACCTATGTCCCTGATACCCAGTGATTTCTGACTCTCAGTACAAAGCTCCTTCTAGTGTGCCATACCACAACAGGGAAATTTTGTCTTGGTAGAATGGCACAAATTCATGTGTATGATATAAACCAAAACATCAACTGAGTAAAAACAATAAGAACTATGTATAATTATGCATTATTTGCATAAATCAATCTACCCCAGTTACTTTTTAAAATTAAATTCGGTAGAATCTCTTTTGTGTCTATTGAATTGAGACTTATGTAACATTTATCAGATGTAACTATTATGGATCACAAAACCTTTTCTAAAACTAAAAAACAAAAAATAAATTTTTCCACATCCTTGAACAACACTTCAGCTTTTGAAAAACAAAGATATATGTGTTTAGTGAACTTAATCCACTGAGCAGGATCTTTTCATTTATACAGATCTTTTCATTTATACCGCAAGTGTATTTTAAACTTCAGAGTAAGTTACAGGGCCAGAAAAATTTGAAAATTTGTTTCTTAGATATAGGCATAAATGGGCATGTGTTTGTTAATATGATATTCAGTGGAGTCCAACCTTTCTTATTACTATTACTTGCATTTTCAAAATGAGTAAAACATTCAAATTCTTTAGAAGATATTTGAGATTCAAGATCATGATTACATTTTAATATAATTGCATTATTTAATTTTAAAATTACAAAGACCCTAATTTTTAATAAATTAACATTGGCATCGTGTAGATTTCCTGAAAACATATTGTATTTATTCATGATTTATGTTATCAGTTATATCTAAGACTTTTTCCTCATTATAAATAGAGATGCAATCAACAAAGCTACCTCTGTTTTTTTTTTGTTTTTTTCTACTTCAAATGCTACATGAAAAGAAATGAGAAAATTCTAGTTCTGTGAACACTAACATTTGTTCTTGATTAAAATAATTATTTTCTCATGCCAGAACATTAGGTCCAGAAGCTAAATAGTAAGGAGAATAAATGCCAGTTTATTAGGTTGATGTTACTATTAAGATTATTCAGATAACTGATTACACAATTTTCAGTTCCATTCTATTTACATTGTATTATTTAATTGAAATGCAATTCAAATAAATCTAATCAATGTTCAGGTCAGGTATTTCGCATAGAATATTTATTCAGTTCTATCTCTTAATCAGTGCTAAGATGAGTCTTAAAGTGCCTTTTACTGAGTTACTTTTTCTCCTTTACCAGAAGTAAAGCTTTATCCTTTATCAAACCTTTATCCTTAAGACAAAAATCACTACGGGTAAAACGCATAATCAGAAAGGGCCTGAGAGGTGAGATAAAGTGATCATGGAGGAAGAGTATTTGCTGGGAGTCAGAAGGGGCTCAGAAATCATAACACATAATCACTGGTGCTATCTCCACATAAGCTAGATCCTGCTGGTACCATGGAAGCTATTGCACCTGTGCATCTATGTCAGGTTTTCCCATGGTTTTACAAAAGTTCTTCAATTGACCCCAATTGTGGCTTTTTCTGCTTCATGTAGAATGTGAATGACCCAACATGATATTATCTTCCAGTCTAAGTTATGAAAAGATGTGAACTAATGTACCTCAAGAGAGTACTAACACTTAGGGCCCATCTGAGTCTTCTGAATGATGACTAGAATAATGTAAACAATTATTTTCTGATTAACTACATTGATAGATTGATTGATTGATTGATTGATTGTAACTACATTGATTGCTCTGCTCTCAGATCTTTGTTGGCTATAAAAATTCTTTAAACTTTTTTTTTTTTTTTTTTTTTTTGGGACAGAGAGAGACAGAGCATGAACGGGGGAGGGGCAGAGAGAGAGGGAGACACAGAATCGGAAACAGACTCCAGGCTCCGAGCCATCAGCCCAGAGCCTGACGCGGGGCTCGAACTCACGGACCGCGAGATCATGACCTGGCTGAAGTCGGACGCTTAACCGACTGCGCCACCCAGGCGCCCCTATAAAAATTCTTTAAATTATAGTAAAAAATGAACTGATACTAGTATTAACCTTGTGTTAATAGATTTTCCAAAGTCACACAGAACTGACCAAATCCTCTTCAGGACTAGATCAGATGTTAAAGATTGGATGTTTGCCATGAGGATAATGTGTTCTTTAGAACCATAAGTAATTCGCTTATGGTTCTATTATTGGGGTACGTTCCTTTATTTTCATATGCTTTGTAAAAATAAGAATGAATCAATCTAAATCACAGGATACAGTATATCAACTCAGAATAACCTAGTAGTAGTACTAGCAAATGTACTAAGAAGAATATTTTTCTAAGACATATAATTATACTGCCTTCTGTTTTTAAAAATGGAGGCATTACTTCTACTTATGATGTAGAAATCTGCAAGAAAATGACACTTCCATCGTTAAATGGAGAAAATATCTGGATAATCTATAAAGTCATAATTATCTAGGGACCATCATAGACCAGAGAGCACAAAATAACCAAGTAAACTATTTTAAGGAGAGACAATCCCCCGTAAAGAGATTTCACCACTGGAATAGGTGACTGCCGTATAAGTAAAAAAAGACAAAATCAGCATAACTTCTAGCAGAAATGCTTAAAAGTCAAATGTAGGTTAGTGTCTGAGTTTGAAATAGATATGATTTTCATAGTAACAAAGAAAGCTTGCACCCACTCACAACTTTTTCACAAGATACGAGGTTTCTTCTGATGAAATATTCTAACATTGACTGTGATTGTGTTTCCACATATCTGTGAATATTCTAAAAAAAACATTTACTTGTATACAATATTATGCAATTGTGTGGTATGTGAATTATATCTCAATAAATCTGTTAAAAAATTTATAGGGATAAAAGTCAGATCAGTGGTTGACAATAGCTGGGTTAGTAAGTGTAGATTGATTAAAAAAAGAAACTCTTTGACATTATGGAACTATTCTAAACTATGGCTATTATGTTAGTAATAAAATTACACAAGTGTGTCAAAACTAGTGAACTTGTATATTTTAAAACGATTCATTTTACTACATGTAAATTATGCCTTAGTAAAAATGCCTAAAAAATTAAGATGGCAAAGACCAGAGGAGCTATAAATAAAAGTGATGATTTGAAATAAGAGGAGCAGGGTCACCTGGCTGGCTCAGTCGGTTAAGCGTCCGACTTCGGCTCAGGTCATGATCTCGCAGTCCGTGAGTTCGAGCCCCGCGTCGGGCTCTGGGCTGACAGCTCAAAGCCTGGAGCCTGTTTCCGATTCTGTGTCTCCCTCTCTCTCTGACCCTCCCCCGTTCATGCTCTGTCTCTCCCTGTCTCAAAAATAAATAAACATTAAAAAAAAAAATTAAAAAAAAGAAGAGGAGCAGAAATAAGACAAGGTCTAGACTATTAATGGATGATTTTAAAATTAGTGTTAGGACTATTCTACAATGTACTACCCTTGTAGAATTGAACATAGTTTTTGCATTTTAAAAATTGTCACATCTGCTTCTAGCCAAAGGAAAATTAACCTCAAATTACCTTCAAAAAGCACTAATGCGTTAGTCAGGAGTTCTGACAGGGATTATTCAAGGCTTAATTGAAGAGAGTTTAATAAAGAGAAATTATAGATCTGGAGGAAGTTCTCTTTTCTCCTTGACTTTGATCCATGTCTGAGCCATACCACTGGTAAATCCAACCAGAAACTAGAATATAAGGATTCTGGTGTAGTCTATGGAAGCCAATAACTTAGAGCAGAAAGCTGTGCAGAAACGGACAGAGAGTGGATCTAGTGGGTATGTAAATAATAATCAGTGCAATGTTTAAAACTAATTTTATAATTGCAATTATAATTTAATATGAACCAGAGGATGATTCACCTGAGAATGATAAAACACAAATATAGGATGGGCTTTCCTTAATATATTTAAATAGCAGACTTAGGTAAAAATATATACATACATAATTGGTCTAAAATGTGTTTGAACACACTAAGAAAATTCTAGATGCACTTTTCAAAAGGAATTGGAAGAAAAAAAGAAGAATCAAAGATCACCTTTGCTAGTTTGGTCATTTTAACAATGTAAAGTATTTCAGTCCATCAACACAGAATATCTTACCATTTATCTATATCCTTTTAAATATCTTTCATAAGTGTTTTATAGTTTTCTGTGTACAGATCTTTCATCTCTTTAGTTAAGTTTATACCTAAATATTTTATTATTTTTGTTACTATTGTGAGTTTCTTTCTTAATTTCCTTCAGACAGTTCACTATTTGTGTAGAGAAATATGACTGACTTTTGCACTTTGAATTTCTATCCTACCACTTTATTAATTTTTTTGTTAATTCAAACAGTCTTTTGTTGAATCTTTAAGGTTTTATACATATATGATCATATCATCTTCAAACAGATGATTTTACTTCTTCCTTTTCTATTTGGATACCTTTTAATTATATCACTTGTCTAATTGCTCTGGTGACTTCCAGTACTATGTTGAACATAAGTGATAAGAGTCTGCATCCTTACTTTGTACTGGATGAAGTACCAGAAAAAGTACAACAGAGGGATAACTAAGATGGCAGAATAATAGGAGGACCCTAGGCTTGCCTCATTCCTTGAACAGAGATGGAAAAATATCAAGTCATTCTGAACACCCCAAAAATGGATCTAAGGACTCACAGAATGAACTGCACAACTAGAGGGAGAAAAGGAACCACATCGTGAAAGGCAGGAGGTAAAGAGACATGATTTGGGGGAGAAGAGGATCAAGCATACTGCAGAAGTGAGGGATAGTGAGGGAGCCCTAGCATGGAGAGAGGGAGAGAGAGAGAGAGAGAGAGGGAGAGGGAGGGGGATTACACAAGGAAGACACTTCCCCAAAGCCATTGATTGGGAAACCCAGAGGGGCTGATTTTTGTGAATGTTTACAACCAGCTGAGCTCAAAGAATGGAGTTTTAGAGGTCCATGCCATGGCCAGTGTGGAGCTGTGTGCGTGCTGTAGCGCTCCTGTAGAGAAGGAGAGCAGATAGCCTGGAGGCATATAGTGCATCTGAGGATCCCCCAAGACTCAGTAGGAGAGATGGTTCCTCCTTCTTGGAGAGCATCTGGGAGAGGCGACATTGCCACTGTGGGGACAGAAGAGCCAGTGGGCACCATTACACTCCCCTGCCTTTCAGCATAAACGCAAAGACACCAGGTGAGGGTAACTAACCTGGACACCAGCTTTTTGCTGCACTTTACTCCAGACTCCAAGATCTAACACACTGGTATGCCTGCCCTTCTGCAACAAACCTGCACCAGCCCTGCATGGTGAGACACACCCTTAGAGAACCAGCATGGGTCCACACCATGGTATGTCCTGTAAGTTTGGAATTTTAAAACTCAGTCAGCCTGCCTGGGATAGAACCTAGGTGCACTGTAGTGTTAGGTGGGCAGACAGCCTGGACACAGACAGGGTGAAGGCAGTGATCTGAGGGATACCTGGGACACATGAGGGGATATTGTTTGCTCTTCTCTAAGGGCTTTGTAGACAGCGACAGGCATGAACTCCCCTCTCCAGGGACAAGGGAGAGAGCTGGCGCTATTTCACTCCCCTACCCCTCAGCATGTATTAACTTCAGTAAGCAGCACCGTGTCAACAGTAGGGCCTAAATTTCATTCACAAAGCCCTGCCCCCCTGCAGTCTGCAGTTGCTACTTTCCTAGGGCAAGTATGCCTGAGAACCAAAACAGCAGGCTCCTCCCCCAGAAGACTAGCACAACCCCCCCACACACATGCACCATGTCTACTGACCATAGGGTGCTACAAAGCTTCAGCTCTAGTAGAAATAGCATCAGGTCTCTTTTAGCAAGCAGACCAGAACACACCTAGTTAAAACTCACCACACTCTCTCCAAAATCCAAACACTTCCCACTGTAGGCAAGAAAAAATTCTATAGAGGAGTAACCTGAGGGAAAAATAAGACAACACGTAACAGCAGAGTAGTCACAGTATACACCAAAACACTTCCTGAAGTGCTAGACCCTGGATGTTATATGAATTTTTCTTAATAAAGCCATTAGTCCCAGGAACAGGAAACCTAACAGGCTTTCCTAACACAAAGAAGAAGACAGAGACCTAGGCAGAATGCCAAGATGAAGGAATTCACTTCAAAAGAAAGAACAAGAAAAGGTCACGGCCAGGGATCTAATTTGAAATAGGTATAAGTAATATGCCTGAACCAGAATTTAAAACACTGGTCATAAGAATACTAGCTGCACTTCAGAAAATCATAGAAGACACCAGGAAGTCCCTAACTACTGAGATAAAAGATGTAACAACTAGTCAAACCAAAATAAAAATGCTATAACTGAGTTATAAAAATCAATGAATGTAATGACCACAAGGTTGAAAGAAGCAGAGGAATGAATAAGTAATATAGAAGATAAAATTATGAAATCTAATGCAGCTAAAAAGGAGAGGAAAAGAAAAATATTGGATTATAAATGTAGACTTAGAAAACTAATTAACTCCATAAAGTGTAATAGCATTCATATGAATCCCAGAAAAAAGAAGAGAGGAACAAAAGGGCAGAAGGTTTATTTGACGAAATTATAGCTGAAAACTTCCTTAATTTGGGGAAGGAAACATACATCCAAGTCCAGGAGGCACAGAGAACTCCCACCAAAATCAACAAAAGCAGGTAAAAACCAAGAAATATTATAGTTAAATTTGCAAAATATAGAGATAAGGAAAAAATCCTAAAAGCAGCTAGGAAAAAAGTCCCTAAATTACAAGGGAGGACAAATCAAGCTAGCAACAGATCTCTCCACAGAAACTTGGCAGGCCAAAAGGTAGTGTCATGATATATTCAATGTGCTGAATGGGAAAAATATGTAGCCAAGAACACTATATTTAGTCAGTCTGTCATTCAGAAAGGAGAAACAAAGATTTTCCCAGACAAAAATTTAAAAAGTTTGTGACAACTAAATTAGCGCTGCATGAAATATTAAAGAGGACTTTTTGAATGAGGAAGACCAAAAGCAATAAAAACTAGATAGGAACAGAGAAAATCTCCAGAAACAATGACTTAATAACTAATACAATGGTACTAAATTCATATCTATTAAGAATCACTCTGAATATAAATGGACTGAATGCTCCAATCAAAAAGCATAGGGGAGGGGCGCCTGGGTGGCTCAGTTGGTTAAGTGTGCAACCCTTGATTTTGGCTCAGGTCATGATCTCATGGTTCGTGAGTTCAAGCCCCACATCAGGCTCTGTGCACACAGCTCAGAACCTGCTTGAGATTCTCTCTCCATGTCTGCCCCTTCCCTGCTCTCTCTCTCTCTCTCTCTCTAACTCAAAATAAATAAATAAACTTAAAAAAAAAAGTTTTGACTTCATGAAGAGAGATCTAGAGAAATTGTTTAAAAAAAAAAAAGCATAGGGTGTCAGAATGGATTAAAAAAAAAGACCCATCTCTATGCTGCCTACAAGAGACTCATTTTAGACCTAAACATATTTGCAGGTTGAACGTGAGGGAATGGAGAACCATTTATAATGCTAATGGGCATCAAAAGAATACCTGGAGTGACTATACTGGAACAAACTTGCACCACTAGGGCACTACTATATCACAGTAAAGGGGACTACCTAACAAGAAGATCAAAAAATTATAAATATTTATGCCCCCAACAAGAAGCACCCGAATATATAAAATAATTAAAACAAACATAAAAACTCATTAATAATAATACAGTAATAGGGGTGCCTGGCTTGCTCAGTTGGTAAAGCATGCAACTCTTGATATCAGGGTTGTAATCTTGAGCCCTACATTGAATGTAGAGATTACTTAAAAATAAAATCTTAAATAATAATAATAAAACAATAATAGTAGGGGATTTTAACACTCCACTTACAACAATGGACAGATCATCTAAGCAGAAAATTAACAAGGAAACAATGGCCTTGAATGACACACTGGACCAGATGGACCTAACAGATATATTTAGAATATTTCATCCTAACGCAGCAGAATACACATTCTTTTTGAATGCACATGGGATATTCCCCAGAATATATCACATACAGGATCATAAATCAGTCTTCAGAAAGTACAAAAAAATTGAGATTGTACCATGTGTATTTTCTGACAACAATATTATGAAACTTGAAATCAACCACAAGAAAAATTTGGTAACACCACAAATACATAGAGGTTAAAGAACATCATATTAAAGAATGAATGAGTCAACCAGGAAATTAAAGAAGAAATTTAAAAATTCATGGAGGCAAAAGGAAATGAAAACATGACACTCTATAACCTTTAGGATGCAGCAAACTGATCGTAAGAGGGAAGTGTAGAGCAATACAGGAATTACTCAAGAAGCAAGAAAAATCTCAGACATAACAACCTAACCTTACATCTAAAGGAGCTAGAGAAAAACAATAAATGAAGCCTAAAGCCACCAGGAGAAAAGAAATAATAAAGATTAGAGCAGAAATAAGTGATATAGAAACAAAAAAATGAAAAAACATAATAGAACAGATCAATGAAACTAAGAGCTGGTTCTTTCAAAGAATTAATAAAATTGATAAACCCATAACCAGTCTAATCAAAAATAAAAGAGAAAGAATCCAAATAAATACAATCATGAATGAGAGAGGAGATCACAACCAACACCACAGAAATACAAACAATTATAATTATAAATATGTTTATTTTATATTTAAAGATACTAAATATATTAAAATATTAATATAAATATATTGAATATATTAATATGAACATATAAATATATTGAATATATTAATATGAACATATTAATATATTTAATTGTGAGTATAATCATTTAATTATAATTTTATAATTATATTGTGAGTAAATTATATGCCAGCAAGTTGGACAATCTGGAAGGAATAGACAAATTCCTAGAAAAATACAAATTACCCAAACTGAAACAGGAAGAAATAGAAAATTTGAACGACCCATAGCCAGCAAAGAAATTGAATCAGTAATCAAAAATCTCCCCAAAACCAAAAGCCCAGAGCCAAATGACTTCCCAGGGGAATAATTATTCTTTTGAAACTGTTCCAAAAAATAGAAATGGAAGGAAAACTTCTAAACTCATTCTACAAGGCCAGTATTACCTTGATTCTGAAACCAAAGACCCCACTAAAAAGGAGAATTACAAGCCAATATCCCTGATGAACATGGATGTAAAAATTCTCAACAAGATACTAGCAAGTGGAATCCAACAGTACATTAAAGGGATCATTCACCACAATCAAGTGGAATTTAGTCCTGGCTGCAGGGATGGTTCAATATTCATAAATCAATCAATGTGGTACCCCACATTAATAAAAGAAAGGATAAGAACCACATGATCCTCTCAATAGATGCAGAAAAATCAATTCACAAAGTATAGCATCACTTCTTGATAAAAGCCTCAACAAAGTAGAGTTAGTTGGAATGTACCCTAAACATCATAATAGCCATATACAAAAGACCCACAGCTACTATCATCCTCAATGGGAAAAAACTGAGAGCTTTTCCTCTATGGTCAGGAAAAGACCATGAAGACTCGACCCAAAAATTGCTAAAACTGACGCACAAAAGTCACAGGATACAAAATCATGTACAGAAATCTGTTGCATCTTTATACACCAATAATGAAGCAGCAGAAAGAGAAATCAAGGAATTAATCCCATTTATGAGTACACCAAAAGCCATAACATACCTAGGAATAAACCTATCCAGAGAGGTAAAATATTTGTCCTCTGAAAACTATAGAACACTTACGAAAGTCATTGAAGATGACACAAAGAAATGGAAAAACACTCCATACTCATGGATTGGAAGAACAAATATTGTTAAAATGTCTATACTACCCAAAACAATCCACACATTCAGGGAAATCCCTAACAAAATACAACCAACATTTTTCAAAAGAAGAAATTTTTAATTTTAATGAAATCCAACTCATCAGGTGTTTATTTTCATGAATTGTGGACTTTATATTATATTTAAAGATTAATTGCAAAAACCAAGGTCACTTTGATTTTCTCTTCTATTATTCCATGGAAATTGTATAATTTTCTGTTTTACTTTTGGTCTATAATCTATTTTGTTTTAATTTTGGTTAATTGTATAAGGTCAGTCAGTTCTAGATTCATTCTTTTTTTCTTGTGGGTGCCCATTTGTTCCCTATCATTTGTTGAAACAACTACCAATTTTCTGACAAATTGCTTTGCTCCTTTTTCAAAGGTCATCTGACTATATTTGTGTGAGTCTATATCTGGGCTTTCTATTTTATTTCACTGACATAATTTGTCTACTTTCACCAATACCACTAGGTCTTGATTATTGGTGACTTATCAGTTGGTCAGTATCAACAAAGTAATTTGCTGGGAGTTAATTCAGATTGTATTTTCTTTTCTATTTTTTAACAGGATAATTTCCATTACTACTAATCAATGAATTAAATTGCAGATAATTTTTAAATAATTTCTTATAATTTTAATCCTTGACTGCTATAACATGCTCCTTTTTAACATTTTCCTTCAAAAGGGCTAACTTATAACTGACATTCAAAATGGATGTTTATTTAAAGCATGCCTAATAAAAGAAGAACTTCTCAAACTATGATAGATGGAAAAGTAATATACTGGATCTTGAATTTTTTGTGATGGGAGTTCATAAATATTTGTTATTTTTGTGATTATATTACCAGTCACTATGGTACTAGAAGTCCTTTCTGGAGCTTCCAGGGAGGAAGCCTAGACTCTTTTCTGAAATTGTGCACTGGAAAGTAGTGTAAAATTGGACAAGTGGTTTGCCCTTCTTGATATAATTATTTTATCTCTAAAATGGGTGTGCTTGTAACTGTTTTAAAAGTTTGGTGTAAAGATTAAATAAGACAAAATGGAGGTGGTTTAATACACAGTAATTGATTTTAAAGGATACCTTCCTTTTACCATTACATTTTCTCCTCATCTTAGTTCTTACTTTTACTCCTGGCCAAGAGATGATTGGATTTTAAAGGCATACACTCTATGATAGTATCCACAGAAAATTTTAAATGGTGTATTGAGCATTTTGAAATTTCTTTGTTTTTCATCAGTAACTCAAAAAATTGATGTACACAGACACTTGATATGAAATAAAATTGCAATGGAATCATATCATATTAAAAGAGTTTGGAAACTGAGATTCAGAATCATACTGTGATCTAATATGCATGGATATGATGCGTGGATATTATTCATATGATATAATATGCATGGGTATTATGTATGGGTATGATGTACAGTTTAAAGGTTTTATTATTTGATGTAACCTCATATATTCAAGAACAATGGCATGTTACTTTTTTATTCATATTGTTTTAGTAGAATATCATATTTCCTCCCAGTGTTATAGTCACCTCAGTACTCACTTTTGATTATATCTAGGCTAGAAGTAAATACAAATGTTCTTAAACTCTATCAATAACCCATTTTAACTGTAGTCAGTAATCCTTGATTTTGGCTGTAGTTAGTTATCCTTTTTTTTTAATATTTTTTAACCTTTATTCATTTTTTTTAATGTTTATTTTTGAGACAGAGAGAGACAGAGCATGAACGGGGGAGGTTCAGAGAGAGAGAGAGAGACACAGAATCTGAAGCAGGCTCCAGGCTCTGAGCTGTCAGCACAGAGCCCAACACGGGGCCTAAACTCAGGAACTGTGAAATCATGACCTGAGCCGAAGTTGGACGCTCAACCGACTGAGCCACCCAGGCGCCCCTGTAGTTAGTTCTTCTTAAATACTACATAAAATCAGGCTGCCAGTGGCACCAATAATTCTGAGACACTAGAATAAAATTTTCTTATATTAATATCCATTCTATACCAAAAGCCATTTCTCACGGGATTAACTTGATAGACTATTAAAGTAGTTTTGCAAGTGGCAATTCTAAATAATCTATAGTTTAATGATGCATCAAATGTTATACAACAAATCGTGCTAGAAATTTCACTAAAACTCAACTCTCTACAACAGATCATATTAAAATGGCTACATTTTAGGTCAAATATAGGATATCTTGGAAATTATACTGAAAATTGTATAGTG
This sequence comes from Acinonyx jubatus, assembly GCF_027475565.1. Classification (NCBI taxonomy): domain Eukaryota; kingdom Metazoa; phylum Chordata; class Mammalia; order Carnivora; family Felidae; genus Acinonyx; species Acinonyx jubatus. The sequence goes on from NC_069394.1 coordinate 27,576,080, forward strand.
AGTGCATATACATTATTTTGCATAAAAACGAAACTGGATTATTTACCTGAGAAACACTAATTTGAAGCCTTATTGAGCATAGAAAAAAAAAGATTTGTCAACATAGAAAATAAAATCTTTCCACAGACTTTTAAAAAAATTCTTATTTTGTAATCATTATATGCAGAAAGTGCAAAGAAATGTACAGTGAGATCTGCACATTCTTCATCCAGCTGCCTCCAACCAGTATTAACATCTTACATAACCTAGTACAATAGCAAAACCAAAAAATTAACATTGGTACAAACCACAGAGTTTATTTGGATTTCACCAGTTATACCTGCATTTATTTGTGTTTATACTGTGTATAGGTCTATATGCAATTTTATCACATGTGTGTAGCTTTGTGTAAACACCACCACAACCGAGATTCTGAACTATACCATCACCACAAGTTTCCCTCATTCTATCCACTTCCTCAGCCATTCCTTCTCTAATACCTGGCAACCACTAATCGGTTCTCCATTTCTATATTATTTCTCAGATGTTATATAAATCAAATTATACAGTATGTATCCTTTTGAGGGTTTTGTTTTGCTTTGTTTTTTATTTTTTGTTGGGTTTTGGTTTTTTTGGTTTTTTTTGGTTTTTTTTTTTTTGGTCCTTGAGATCATTCAAGTTCGTTGGTGTATCATTTACTTCAATGCAATACTCCTTTGCAGAGAGGTATTCTATTCTATGGTATGGACATACCTGAGTTTAACCATTCATCCAATTAAGGGCATTGAGTAGTTTTCAGTTTGGGATTATTATGAATAAAACTACCATCATTGCTCAAATACTCGTTGCCTAAATCCATATGTTAAAACTGTTGGTGCTTCTGATTTTATACCTTGTTTGGAAGATGAGGAATAGTGCTGAAGCCAGTTATTCTACAACCAAGATACAGCTTCCAGAATGTACCACCCCTAGTTTCCCATCTGAGGCATTGCTACTTCCATTGAGGCTCTGAAAGAACCACTGGGAAAACTCACAAGCTCTAGTTCTTTCCCAGTCTGTGAGGGAATTTCTTGACTCCCTTCATACCTATTATTATCCCCCAAGGAAAACAGACTCTGGAAATAAAAAACCTAAAAGAAAAAGGCCAGTGAATTCACATTGTAAGCAACCCAGCTCCATGACAAGTAAAAGAAAAATTCTCTGAGGTAAGAGAATTTAAACTTTAGAAAGGAAAATATAGAGATAATAAAATACAAACTAATTTCTCTATAAATTATTCTGTGGTACATGCACAATGAAAAAAAGTCATAATATTTTAAAGTACACAATGATTTTATGCCACCTTTAGTCTCATACTGCCCAAAGTTATTTTATTTATATATGTCTTCTTGTCACACTATCCTACAATATTACAATAAAGCCTTACAATAAAGGCTCAATAATATGTAATTTATCATTAGTATTATCTCCTAATAATAAACATGATGACAATATTATCAATCTAAGTAAGTTTTCCTTCAAAATATTATGTTTACTTTGGAAAACTATAATCTCCAATATAATGTTCCCTTTATATAAAAGTTTGACATTTACAACTTTATTACATCTAGAATATCTAAAAAATAAGGACCATATATAAAGGAAGCAATCCTCTCTAAATCTATATTGTAATACACATAATAATTCTATTTTCAATATATTATATTTATTTTATATATTTTTAATTTTCTTAATGTTTATTTAATTTGAGAGAGAGCGAGAGACAGAGCATGAGTGGGGGAGGGGCAGAGAGGGAGACACAGAATCTAAAGCAGGCTCCAGGCTCTGAGCTGTCAGCACAGAGCCCGACACAAGGCTCAAACTCATGAACCGTGAGATCATGACCTGAGCCAAAGTTAGCTGCTTAACCGACTGAGCCACCCAGGCATCCCATATTCATTTTATACAACATAATTTATGTTCTGTAATTATTAAAATATTAGTTTTTCACTTACATATTTATAATTATAGTCTATGATCATTAACTTATAAATTTTATATTTCATTGTGTTAATTATAATTATTCTTTTTATAATGAAAAATATTTTTCATTACTTCATTATTTCAAATATTACATTTTTGTAATTTTACTTCCTATGATTTCAACTGTGCTATAACTGGATTTTGCAGTATATATGCTTTGCAAAAATAAGCCGTATTTACAAACCTACAAAACTGCATGAAAGTACAGTTACTGGAGGTGGTGTCATACTATTGCTTTGTTTTTTTAGTAATTTTTTTTTCAGAGAGAGTGCAAGTGGGGGGAGGGGCAGAGAGAGAGAGAGAGAGAGAGAGAGAAAATCTTAGGCATGCTCCTTGCTCAGTACAGAGCCCAATGCAGGGCTCAATCTCATGACCCTGGTATCATGATCTGAGCCAAAATCAAGAGTCAAATGCTCAACGACTAAGCCACCCAGGTACCCCATTTTATTTTATTAATTTAATAACATAACAGGTATCTATAAAGTTGACTTATTTTATTACTAGCAATTATAAACTTGAACATATTCTGGAATCACTGAATATTTTGGCTGCAAAGCCAGAATTTATCCAGGAAAAAAAGTGATGTGGCCTTGATATTAGTGTTTATAAATTTCTATGGTGAAATACTCTCAGTATGATCAATTTCAAGCAAAAAGACATTGCTAAAGGGGGATTTGTGTAGAGATATGTACAAATGGCTCCTGTTAGCCTATGAATGTTAGTGCTTTCACACCACTACCTGGGAATCTTCTTGTGGAATTACCTTCAGAGTCTGTTACATGCTTTTGCAAGGAAATCAGTCTCATCGCTTTATAGTCACATTGTCTATGTAGACCATGATATTATCAGTCAGACTCTTCTAGTACTAGTCAAAATCCTAGGCTGTTCAGAAGTTTGGGCAAAATCCCAACCATCCACTCTAATTTCATAAGGCAAATATTTGCTATCCTTGTGAATATTTATGAAAATATCATAAACCCTAAAGTTGAAAAAAGAGAATTTTCAACAGTGTTACATGAAAAAACTGAGTTATTTAACTGATTAAAATTTTGTAAGATATATACAAATATATCAGTGTAAAGAAGAAAAGAAATTTGCTGAAGAGTTCATAAATAGTAAACATAATGTTTGACCTCATAGAAGAATATTGAACAAGAATGATAACTTTAAAATCACTCTTACATGGAATTTAAGAAAAAAACAGATGAACTTAGGGGAAAAGAAGGAAAAATAAGGTAAAAGAGAGAGGTAGGCAAACCATAAGAGACTCTTAAATATAGAAAAGAAACTGAGGGTTGCTACAGGGGTGTTAGGTGAGGGGATAGGCTAAATGAGTGATGGACATTAAGGGGGGACTTGTTGGGATGAGCACTGGGTATACATGTAAGTGATTAATCACTAAATATTACTCCTGAAATTATTACAATATGTGTTAAATAACTTGGATTTAAATATAATTAATTTTTTTAAACTACAAAAAATAAAATTAATGACAATTCCAAGAATATGACATTCTGGAAAAGGTAAAACTACACATACAGTAAAATAATCAGTGGTTGCCAGCAGACAGGTTAGAGGTCAGGGTTGACTAGATGAATACAGAGGCTATTTAAGGCAGTAAAATTATTCTGTAATGGTGGTTACAGAACGTTATACATTTGTCAAAACCCACAGAAGTTTACAGCAGAAGAGTAAAACTTAATATATACATATTGTTTTTAAATATCTAAGATATCACAATTCTCAAGAAGGAATGCAGACTGTGACAAAAGCATTTAACGGTATTACCGATGTATGAAACAACCTCACAGAAGGGATAGGGGAGGAGGAAATGCCCACCTGTGTAACTATGTCCAAAGTTATTTTATTTATATATATCTTCTTGAGTTGTGAGTGGTGTCCGTAAGGCCAAAGATAAAAGGAGCTGTGCATAAGCACTATCTAGTTGACAAAAATTTTTCCCATGGGAACATGAATTATAATATTGCTGTACACATATAGTAGAATGAATGAAGACTAGTGAAAGTCACGTTTCTCAATATCTCTTCCCTTAGCATTTGCCTTTGTATTAAAAAAAAACTTTAACTGAATTGGTCATTAAAACTTGATTATTATTAATCTGTTTCTAAATCACACATTCTAAATTTATATCCATGTGCTAAAAACAACAAAAAATTGATTTTTTTCATGGTTTTCTGTATTTTCTAGTTCAATCTGCGATTCAGCTTGAACATTTGTATCCATATGTTATAATTTCTCATTTCTGTAGTTTTATCTTTATGAAAAATTTTCCCAATGTAAGAAAAGTTTACATTTTACTTTGTAATATTAATTTATGCTTATGTCATGCTATAATTCTTTAGGCAAAACTATTTGTTATTTTAAAAACATAAATTGAATTTAATGACAACATTGTTAATACTTCAATTTATATGGAAAACTGTTGGCAGGGAAATAATTTGTGACCAATATCATAAATCTGCATCAATTTTTTATTGTTAAGATAACCATTTAAATAAGGAAGAGCCCATGAAACTGAAACACGAAGGATGTTGAATGAACTCAATTTCAGAAGGAGCAAAATGCTATGTTTGAAATTACACTGTTATGTTTTGCAAAGGTTAAATGAGCCATTTCTAAATGGTTCTTAGAAGATACATGAGAAGAGTTCTGATAAATAATAGAGAATACTTTAAACAGTAACTGAAAATTAATTTACCAAGTGCTGTGTGATGAAGGAAGGTGGAGGGGATCCTAATAATTTTGGCTATTAGCAATAAACTAGTAGGTTAATTTCTCATTGAATTTCAGAGTTGTCTCATTAATATCTTAATTAAATACATAATGGAATTTGATGAGGCATGATCAGGTTTTATATCAAGATGTTTTTCTAGTCACAATTTGAAAAATTGAGGAAGAAAGGTTCATTTGAAATATGATCTATTAAAAATATTAGACTACTTGGGAACGAACCATTCAATCCTCAGCACACTGGCAGCCGTATTTATTCTTTTCCTTCCTGTTCCTTCTTGATTATTTGAGACACTATAATCTCTTCAGTTTAAACACAGCACTTTGAGGGTTTCAATGCATATATTTTCATTGAGGAATATAGAACAAAGTTTTCAGAGTTTGGCCAACTCAAAGCTGATTCCTGACCTACATTACCTACTACCTGCATAAGCTTGGTCAAGGTCACCACTTCAGTGCTAGTGACAACATTGACCTTAAAAGGAAAAACTGCCTTAGCTTAAGCTTTATCCTCTATTACAGTTTCCACTTCCTGACCCAGTCCAATTATAGTATTCATCACTATCTGAGGTCTCCCAGGACTTAATGAGATTTTTTGGAGTTTAAGTCATAGTGTATATAGTGATACAGAAAAAAACACTGGATTTGAAGCAAGTTAATATTTTTTTCAGGTTGACCACAGTAACCTGAGCTATTTGGAGTACAAATGAAGATCAAGTAGCAAATAAACACTACAGTCAGAGCTCCGGAAGAAATTTATATCTTGCCAGTGCTTCTGAGATTTGAAATGCAGAAGTGAGGCATAGACCTCTCTTTGTCTGGAGCAGTTATGATGATATGCAGTGTGCAGTGGGACTGTGGGGCAACTTTGACTATAAACTTCCAGAGAATTTTTGCAGATCCCTAGTGTTTGTTTGGAGCAGTGGTTTCCTGTCATTTGGATAGCTACATTCAGCCACAGGATATAATCCAAACTGCCTGGCTTTTGGTCTTCTAGTTCTTCAGGTTGTTTTATAGGCTTATAATTAACACTATAAAATTCATTTGTTTCTAAAATACCCAGTATGATTCTTTTTTATTTTCCTTAACTGAAATATACATGTAAAATGAATCAAAGTGCATAAATACATTTTGTGGAGGTTTCCAAAAAGTAATTTTGACATACTGTTTAAATATGTTATTACTAAAAAGTTAGAAGACAAAGCCTTTGGAATCAGGCAAACTGCAGTTACAATACTGGTTCCACCAAGTTATGCCATTTTTAATCATCTGTTGGCTCTTCATATTCCTAGCCACATCTTTTAAAGAACAACAAGTTCAGATCCTAATAAAGTCATTTTTTTCATTGACCATACCTTAGTGACATATCTAAAAACTCATCAGCAAATCCAAGGTCACCTAAGTCTTCTACTGTGTTTTCTTCTAAATGTTATATAGTTTCATATTTTACATGAAGACCTGTAATCCATCTTGAGATAATTGATTTGAAAGATGTAAGATCTGTGTCCAGGTTGTTTTTCTTTTAAATATATGGATATATAGTTATCCCAGCAAAATTTGTTAGAAGGCTATCCTTTGTCCATTTTATTGCCATTGTACCTTTGTCAAAAATCAATTGATCAAATTTATTTGGGTCTGTTTCTTGGATCTCTGTTCTGTTCCATTGACTTTAGTGTCTATTTTTCTGCCAATACCATACTTCTTTTTTCATACTGTCTTGATCATGGTAGATTTATAGTAAGTCTTGAAATTGAGTGTTCCTACAAATTTGCTTTCCTTCTTAAGTATTGTGTTGGTTATTCTATATCTTTTATATTTCAATATAAACTTTAGAATTATTGTGTCAGTATGTACAAAAGAGCTTGGCGAGCTTTTAATCAGGATTGTGTTGTGTCCGTAGCTCAATTTGCCAAAATTTACATTTTAGTAATACACAATTTGTAAATCTACAAACATGGGATATATCTCAATTTGTTTAGATTTTCTATTTCTTTCTCAATGGCATGTAGTTCTCTTCATATTGATCTGTAATTTTTATTTTAGATTTTATATATTGATTTTCTGTGATATTTTAAATGGAATTTTTAAAGTTTCAAATTTGAATGTTCATTGCTGGTATAAAGAAAAAACAATTGGGCTTTATATAATGTTATTTTATCCTATGACCTGGCTTAACTAATTTCAAAAACTTTTTGGTCTGTTCTTTAGAATTTTCTTCATAGGCAATCATCTGCAAACAAAGACAGTTTTCCTTTTTGCTTTCTGGGATGTATACACTTGACGTTTTTTCTTGTTGTCTTTCCCTAACTGTGAAGTCCAGTACAATATTGAGTAGATATAGTAAGAGAAAATATCCTTGCTTTATTAATAATCTTAGGAGGAAAACATCTAGTTTCTCACCATTAAATTTGACCTTAGATGTAAGATTTTGTAAACTATTTTATTGATTTGAGGAAGTTCCCTTTTATTCATAGTTTACTAATAGTTTTTACCATGGGTGTTTTCTTAGTTTATTTGAGCTGTCAAAATACCATAGACTGGGCAGCTTATAAATAATAGAAATTTATTTCTCACAATTGTGGAGTCTGGGAAGTCTAAGAGCAAGGTGCCAACAGATTCTGTGTATAGTGAGAACCCACTTCTTTGTTCATAGATGGCCTTCTTGATGTGGATAAGGGAAGAGAGCTTTCTGGAGTCTCTTTTATAAGGACATTAATCCCATCCATAAGGTCTCCTCTCTCATTACCTAATCACTTCCCAAAGGTTCCCTCTTCTAACATATAATCACAGTGGGGTTTAGGATTTCAACATGTGAATTTTGGAGAGACATAAACATTCAGTCCACTGTTGGTATGTTTTGGATTTCTTGCAAAGCATTTTCTGTGTATATTGATATGATCATATGATAGTTTTTTCTTGTTCAGCCTTTAATAAGGATGATTTCATTGATTGAATTGCTAATATTGAATCAGTTTGCATACCTAGGATACATTCCACATGGGCATGGTGTATATAATTCTTTTTATTTTTGATGAAATATATATGCTAATAGTTTTTGAAGATTTTTGCAGTAATGTTCATGGGAGATATCAATCTTTACTTTTCTTCCTGTATGATGCCTTTATCTGATTTTCTTATTAAGGTAATGCTTACCTAATAGAATAAGCTAATGAATTCTCCCTCTGCTTTTATATCCTGAGAGAGATTGTAGAGAATTAATATCATTTCTTCCATAAATGTTTAGTAGAATTCACCAGTGAAACCAGGGAAATTTGGACCTGATACTTTCTCTTTTTTTTTTTTAACATGGTTTTTATTATCTATCAGTGCTTTTGATAGGATATCTGAGTCTTTCTAGAAATTTGTCTATTACGTCAAATTTATCAAATTTGTGAGCACAGAGGTTTTTTTGTAGTATTCTTTTTATTACCCTTTTAACGTCAGTGAGATCAGTAGTGAGAACCCCTCTTTTATTTTTAATATCAGTAATTTGTATCTTCTCTTTTTCCCTATTTGCCATAGGTGATGTTTTATCAATTTCATTCACCTATTTTTAGTATCAGTTTGAGATATTGTTGGTTTTCTTTATTGTTTTCCTTTTTTTCAATTTTCTTGATCTTTGCTCTATTTTTTAATTAATTTTCTTCTAATTGCTTTTGAATTTAAATTGCCTTTCTTTTTCTAGTCCTCTAAAGTGGAAACTTAAAGTATTTTATGTTACCTTTGTAAATCTAAAAAAATAAATCTGAATTCCCAAACACAATTAGCCAATAAATTTTAGATAAGGGGTTGTATAAAGGTATGTTAACAATTATTTAGAGAAAAATTACAATTATTTCTATCAGTCTTTTCATTTTAATACCTTTTTGCACACAACAACTTTCTTGCACTTTGGCTCATAAATTCTTGATATCGCTTATTTCATACAATAGTTTTTCTAATATTTCTTTAAGAGTACATGGCTTTTCCTTCCCCTCATCCATTGTCTTCCTTCTCTGGTTACAGTTCTCATTTGTCAGGTATAGATACATCTGGTAATATCTCCCAAAACTGTTTTTTCTCTTGTTTTATTTTTGAATTTTATCCTAAAAAATCTCATTCATTCAGTTTCTGCTCACTATTTAGCTATATCCATTCAGGTGCTTAGGAAATTTATTGACTTTGGGATTTTAATTATCATATTTTACCCTTCTAGGTCTCTATTTCTACTTTGCACTCATAATCAGACAGCTCATATTTGATGGAAAGAAAGTAATTTTTATCCTTCTTACACTATCAGCTGTGCTTATGTTAAAGTATCCTCCATGACCTATTATCTTTGTTTAGATATTAGAATTTCATTTGTTTAATTCTCTCTGATATTTTTCTCCCTTTGTTGGTATTCAATGAATCAATCATGATTCTAGCTTATGTGTACACATAAGTAATTGCGTTCCTTATTTCCTTACTATGAATAATTCATCCAGCGATTATAGCACCCTTCTAATAATAATGCCGAAAAGATGATATGTGTTGTGGGTTGGGCTTACCAGTGCTTTATCTTTTTAGAGATGCCACCCTGCTTCTCTGACACCAGAGCCTCTGACCTACATAGGCAATAAGCAATGTCACTACTGAAACAAGTTAATATAAATAGGGAATGTGTAGAGATTGAACACTCTATGTGCTCATAATGAGTTTTATGACTGCAGAAGTTTGCTCTTTAGAGTATCTTTGCATATTTACCACATCACCTCAAATGAATGACTCAAATTGATTCCATACTAGTTAAATCTGGTCTTACAACTTTCCTGCACTTACTGTTTTCTCAAAAGCACATTTGCAAGTCTTCTCCATTGGTTTTTGACCTTAATTTCTCCAAATATTTAACGTAATCTCTTCGTTTTTTCAGAGATTCCTCAAAATTACCATCAATGCCAATTTTAATTGGCTATTTTAATTCCAAAATTTATTCTTAAAATATGTTTCTGTCCATGTAATGTGATTTAGGATTAGATTATGTTGTATTTGCTCAGTTTTGCCATCTTAACTTAGGGATATTACATGTTACTTACACAAAGAAAACTGATATGACTTAGTTACAAATAATATATTAAATAGCAAGTGAGTCTAGTTTAAGGAGAACAACTGAAATTGAAAATATTAGACTAACAAGGACATAAATGTGTAATTACTTAGATCAGTTCCTGAACGTTAGAAACATACATCTGGTGGACAACTTAAGAGTGTTTTTTAAAAAAATGATAATGCTTGAGATGAATTAAATAGTGCTTTAAGATTTCAAGTGTGCTTGAAGAAGATGCAAAGTATATCATAGGGAAGATAGTCAATAATACTGTAATATCATTGTATGATGACAAATGGTGACTACAATTATTGTAGTTAGCATTGAGTAATGTATAGAATTGTCTAATCACTATGTTGTACATCTGAAAATAATATAATATTGTATGTAAACTATGCTTCATAAAAACTCCATACGTGGAATTATAGAAACACAACAGATGAACATAGGGGAAGGGAAAGAAAAGTAAGATAAAAACAGAGGGGGGAAAACGATAAGAAACTCTTAAATGCAATGTACAAACTGAGGGTTGCTGGAGGGGAGGAAGGTGGGGGATGGGTTAAATGGGTGATGGACATTAAGGAGGGCACTTTTTGGGATGAGCACTGGGTGTCACATGTAAGAGATAAATCACTAGGTTCTACTCCTAAAGCCAAGACTACACTGTATGTTAACTAACTTGAATTTAAATAAATCAAAAAATGAATAACAAAATTTAAAAATCCTTTATTTAATACTTAGAAATAAAACAAATGATTACTTTAAAAAGGGTTTAAATGTGCTTAATCAGAAATTGACAAAAAGAAAATAATTTTTCATGTGGAAAAGCAAATTGATAATTTGAAGTAGACATGTATTATTTAGGATCAAGGAAAATCTTTAAAAATAACTCTACAGTAGAAACTGAAAAAAGAGCAATCACAGAAAGCGTTATCTAAGGGACCTACTATTCATTTATATATCTAAGTTAGCAAGCAATATCAAACACCTGCCATGTTTCAAGCCCTTGGCTCTGAACTAGTGAAGAACAAAAATGTAAGACCCAACCTTTTCTTTTAAAATGTTACCATGGAGTGCTTGATACAGGCAAAGAATTCAGTAAAGCCCAGTGTGAAATTTTTCATAATAAAGATAGGCAAAAGTTGCTATAGGATTATAAAGGTAGATCAAATAGGAGGGGTATCTAACCAACCACCGTATTTAGGTGGAGAATAAAAATAATGCTTAACACAAATCTGGGGGGAAAAAGAGGACTGTTACAGGTGCTATTAATACAAAGTCTCTCAGGAGGAAAGAAGTAGATTCCATGAAAAGCAAATAATTCTTGAACAACTTCCAGTTTATAAACGAAACTCAAAATATCACAAAAATGACCTATCCTTATTTAAATTCAGAATACAAAGTTCAAAAAAACTTATCAAATATCTAGATTTTTAGAGCTTTAAGGCCTAAATGAGTATGGTGACTGCAACTGAAGTATTTCGAAAATCATTGGTCTTATTATAACATCTTTCAATAAAGTCATTTTTAAATTTTTTTAATGTTTTTATTTATTTTTGAGACAGAGAGACAGAGCATGATCAGGGGAGGGGCAGAGAGAGAGGGAGACACAGAATCTGGAGCAGACTCCAGGCTCTGAGCTGTCAGCACAGAGCCTGACGTGGGGCTCAGACTCATGGACTGTGGATGCTCAACCAACTGAGCCACCGAGGCGCCCCAATAAAGTCATTTTTAAAAGCAAAATTTTGTGCCATGTTGAGCCATTTCTCCCTACATTAAAGACAAATGAGTTGTTTATCTTTTTCCTTAGTTTTGTTTTGTTTTTCTTTTTGCCAGAATTTCATATGTCTTTTTAGACCCATTCTTTCAAGCTTGAGAAGTTACATTTTACACATCAACTAGACATTCTTCTGATGTTATTAGAAACCTAGATATGCAATACTAAGAATTAACATGTAAGATAAAATTAAATATACTATGAAGAAAACATAGAAGAAAACATAGAAGAAAAAAAGAAGGGCTCCTATGTGAAGCAAAGCCAACAAATTTCCATTCTCATTTCTTGCTATTCTTCAGAAGTATCATAAATTTCTGTCATGTGTAATATCCTCTTCTATCTCTAAAACTATGTGGGGCCTCTTCCTTTCAAAATAGTCTTTCTACCTTTCCAATCATATAAAGCACATACATTCACTCTAAAACATCATTAGAAGAAGTAACTAATTACATAATTATATAATGTATATTATATATTATGTCAGGGAAGGTCAGGGACATACATTTATAGGTATTTAAAACAAAAAATAGTGTTGTCTCCAGATGTCGTTATTCTTACTGTTTTTGTTAGGTCAAACCACAATGCTTTAAAGGATTTTATTCCCCAAAGTAAAAATGTATTTTGCAGTACATAGTTCTGTGATATAATATTTAAAAAGTTAAGTAAGGAGAACAATAATACTGTTAGGAGAGATATAGAGTGTAGGTATTCACAAACTATGAAGAAAACCCAAATCTACATCTGAAAATGAGGTCAGGTGTTTTGCCAGTAGGACCAATTCTAGTCACAGTATCCTCTAATCATTGTTTATTCCTGACAATTCACATCTGCTGACAAAAGTGGATGTTTATCCTTTTCTTCATAGTTTTGTTCCTGATCCATGGTCCCAAATACTATTTGGTAATTTGAAAAATACAGCCATCCTTTGATTGGAAATTTTGCAGAACTATGTGGATACATATTATATGAAAAAAGAAATCTGGCTAACTGAATTTTAGTGGTTTGATAAGTGGTATTTGTTCTTTTTTCCTTAAACAAGAACAATTCTTAAAAAAAAACTCATATATTCCAAAACCAGACAAAGACCCCACTAAAAAGGAGAACTATAGACCAATTTCTCTGATGAACACGGATGCAAAAATCCTCAACAAGATATTAGCCAACTGGATCCAATAATACACTAATAAAAATTATTCACGACAACCAAGTGGAATTTATACCTGGAATGCAGGCTGGTTCAATGTCCACAAAGCAATCAATGTAATTCATCACATCAGTTAAAGAAAGGACAAGAACCCCATGATCTTCTCAATAGATGCAGAGAAAACATTTGACAAAATACAGCATCCTTTATTGATAAAAACCTTCAAGAAAGTAGGAATAGAAGGATTATACCTGGAGAACATAAAAGCCATATATGAAAGACCCAACGCTAATATCATCCTCAATGGGGAAAAACTGAGAGCTTTCCCCCAAAGTCAGGAACAAGACAGGGATGTCCACTGTCGCCACTGTTATTCAACATAATATTGGAAGTCTGAGCCTCTGCAATCAGACAACACAAAGAAAAGGCATCCACATTGGCCAAAAGGAGGTCAAACTTTCACTCTTCGCAGATGACATGATACTCTATATGGAAAACCTAAAAGATTCCACCAAAAAACTGCTAGAACTGATTCATGAATTCAGCAAAGTTGCAGGTATAAAATCAATGCACACAAATAGGATGCATTCCTATACACCAACAATGAAGGAACAGAAGAGAAATCAAGCAATTGATCCCATTTACAATTGCACCAAAAACTATAAAATACCTAGGAATAAATCTAACCAAAGAGGTGAAAAATCTATACACTGGAAACTACAGAAAGCTTATGAAATAAATTGAAGAAGACACAAAAAAAATGGAAAAATATCCCATGCTCCTGGATAGGAAGAACAAATATTATTAAAATGTCAATACTAGCCAAAGCAATTTACATATTCAATGCAATCCCTATCAAAATAACACCAGCATACTTCACAGAGCTAGAACAAACAATCCTAAAATTTGTATGGAACCAGAAAAGAGCCTGAATAACCAAAGCGATCTTGAAAAAGAAAACCAAAGCAGGAGGCATCACAATCCTGGACTTCAAGCTGTATTACAAAGCTATAATCATCAAGACAGTATGGTACTGGCACATGAACAGACACTCAGATCAATGGAACAGAATAGAGAACCCAGAAATGGACCCACAAATGTGTGGCCAACTAATCTTTGACAAAGCAGGGAAGAATATCCAATGGAATAAAGACAGTCTCTTCAGCAAGTGGTGCTGGGAAAACTGGACAGTGACATGCAAAAGAATGAACCTGGACAACTTTCTTACACCATACACAAAAAATAAACTCAAAATGGTTGAAAGACCTCAATGTAAGACAGAAAGCCATCAACATCCTTGAGGAGAAGGCAGGCAAAAACTTCTTTGATCTTGGCCACAGCAACTTCTTACTCAACACGTCTCCAGAGGCAAGGGAAACAAAAGCAAAATGAACTACTGGGACCTCATCAAAATAAAAAGCTTCTGCACAGCAAAGGAAATGATCAGCAAAACTAAAAGGCAACCGACAGAATGGGAGAAGATATTTGCAAATGACATATCAGATAAAGGGTTAGTATCTAAAATCTATAAAGAACTTATCAAACTCAACACACAAAAACCAAATAATCCAGTGAAGAAATGGGCAAAAGACATGAATAGACACTTCTCCAAAGAAGATGTCCATATGGCCAACTGACACATGAAAAAATGCTCAACATCACTCATCATCAGGGAAATACAAATCAAAACCACAATGAGATACCACCTCACACCTGTCAGAATAGCTAACATTAACAACTCAGGCAACAACAGATGTTGGCAAGGATGCAGAGAAAGAGGATCTCTTTTGCATTGCTGGTGGGAATGCAAGCTGGTGCAGCCACTCTGGAAAACAGTATGGAGGTTCCTCAAAAAATTAAAAATAGAACTACCCTTCGACCCCGCAATTGCACGACTAGGTATTTATCCAAGGGATACATGTGTGCTCTTTCGAAGAGGCACATGCACCCCAATGTTTATACCAGCACTATCAACAATAGCCAAAGTATGGAACCCTTTTTTCTAAGAAAAGTTATTCCATTCATGAGGGCTCTGCAATCATAACTTAATCCTTTCCCAAAAGTCCCACCTCCTAATATCATTATCTTTGGGAGTTAATACTTTTAGAGGGACACATTCAGACCATCGCAATGAGGGTACTGTATAAACGTATCCCAGGCTGAGTTATTAGCATATTATTTTAATAGTTATTTTAGCTGAAGACATTTTATGTTTATTCTTAAGAAGTATGGAATGGCATAATTTGGACCATTATTTCCAAAAATGTTTAAAGTGATAATAAAATAGTAGATAGGACTAAAGTCAGATACCTTGATTAAAAGCCACTTTACATGATTGTTTAGAAATAAGTGAATCCCTTAAACTATGTGTGTCTGTTTCTTCAACCATGATTTGGTAATACCATTTTGCTCACAAAATGTATCAACATAAATAGAGGATTCAGGGGGAAAACATTTTGAAAACCAAACCAAAAGTACACACAAATATCCAAAAAGCTTTGTTGGAAGACAAAGTTGGATTAAAAATAACCCAGTGATGATATTTCAACTAGATTATTACATGTGAAAAAATAACTCCCCTTCTTAGATCACATGATAGATAATTCTAGGCTGTTATTATCAAGAGAGGGTAATTGGGTAGTATTTTAGTCTGCTCAAGTTGCCATAACAAAATACCATTAACTAGGTAATCTAATCAACAGAAATTCATTTCTCACAGTTCTGGAGGCTGGGAAGACCAAGATCAAGGTGTTGAGAAGTTCAGTTTCTAGTCAAAGTTCTCTTCCTGTTTTATAGACTGCTGTTTTCTGGGAGTGTCCTCTCATAATGATGAGAAGCTCTTACATCTCTTTTTATAAAGGTACTAATCTCATCATAAAAGCCCAACCGTCATGAACTCATTTAAACTTACATCCCAAAAGTCCCATCTCTAAATACCATCACACAGTGGGGTTAGGCTTCAACATGTGTACCTGGGGGAGGACACAGTTCAGTCCATAGCAGGCAAATTGATCTTATCAATTAGTGTGTGTGTGTGTGTGTGTGTGTGTGTGTGTGTGTGTGTGTGTAGTTGAAAGAGGTACTTTTTTGATTGTATGTTTGTTATCTCTTGCACTTAGACTATTTCTTTAAGTCACTGAACCCAATATCTGCTCTTCACTGCAATTATAATATAAAGTTAACATAGTTTCTTAAATTGTATCTAAGTTTCCTCCTCCCACCACATCTCAGTAAAATGGAAGCTGTCTAGATTATTTTACTTAATTGTGCTTCTAATGCTGTTTTCCAGGAAGAAATTGACAACTATCTAAAATATGCAATTATCACTTTAATTTTAACAAAATTTCTATGCTATTCTGGAATGATCAACAGAATTATGATTATGTAAAATAGAAATTTTTTAAAGTTAAGCACACTGATTCTACTAACTTATGTCAAAACATTTCTAACTAGTTTTAACAGGGACTTTTTTTCCCTTCTTAATCTCAAAGTCATAAAAATTGTATTATAATTTTAGTTATTAATTAAATTCCAATAAAATAGTGTTTATTTTATCCAGTTGGTGCTATAATCATACCCATAGAATTGAAAAGCAGTCCTTCTGCTGATAGTATAATAAAAAACAAAATGATATAATGCAAGCAGTATAGCTAGAAATCAGAAGTGGTTGATTATTGATTATTTGATTAACATGAAAGATGAAATAGAAATAATCTCTAATGTAATGAAATGTAAGTAATGAATGCTAATTATTTTTCTACTGTATATTCCCTTCCCCATAATTATACAGAGAAAGATAAATAGAGTTAGCAATAGAGATAAAAATTGAGTAGAATTTGCTGCAGATTGCTTCTTATCAAATAGTGATTCTTAAACTAAAGTCAAAAGATCTGTGGCTCATTGAGAATTTACTTTAATATATTAAGCATATTTTACTATGTGTTAAAATTTGATGAAAATTTTAAACAAGATGTATAATATACTCATATCATATGAATGGTTACCCTAAAGCTCTTTTATCACAATTTCAGCATTTAACTTTATTTATACAGTCACCTTCGTGTCATATACTACTATTTCAATTCCCATTATCTATTGAGAAAAAATGATAACAACAAAAGAAGGAACGGGAAAGTGAAGGATTTACATCATGATAGGGCTGACACAGACATGCCTTGTAATGCACTCAGGTTCTGTCTCCCCACATTACTGTTCCCTTGACAACTAAAGAGCTTAAAGATCTTCCACTGTGTAAGTGAGGGGGATAGAAATGGGCACTGTACCTTTATTGAAGCCGAGTGTTCACTTGCACACATTTGCCCTATAAGGTAACATAATATAAAAGATTGTCAGGACATTGAGAATGTGGAATTTCTGGGTCAAGGTGATCAATGAATATCTGTGGCAGTCTTAGTATCTTGTGTAGATAAAGGAATTTTTTTAAATAGATGATATCTGAGCTCCTAACATATTGAGATAATGATGTCATATTTACTGTATCTTGTGCCTTCTATCTTTCTATAAAACTAAGTAAATGTGGTATTATGTCCTATTGGTATCAATTGATGACCAACTCAAACTTGCCACCATAGCTGTGTTGTCACTTAGAGGTTTTAGGTTTTGTAGAATATAGTGATGGAGAGATGTTGTGAAATTCTGATGAAAAGGTGGTTCCTAAACAGGTGCTTTTTTTTAACCCATGGTTTTACCCACCATTTTATGGGCAAAATGCTCTGTAACAAATTACCAATGGCATATCTTGCAAATGGAGTACAAATGACATGGATTTCTGCTTTAGAGAATTGCTGAAATGTGAATCTAAAGCCAAATGAGGAAGCAATCAGCTGATAAAATTATTTGATTACCTCTTAAAACTTCCCTCATGAAACTGAAACCTCTTGGAGGAAAAGGACATAACATAGGTAATGAAGGAACTGGCTTTTTCCAGGTGTTTTAGATGAAAATAGATCCAAATTCTAAGCCAAAAGCCATGTTGGAGATGTGGGAGAATATTGTGCTTCATCCTGATGTTCTCCCCTTTAACTGTTCATTCTTAAATGAATCACTCAGAGACAAATGTGATGGACAGATAATTCCAGAAAGCAGGGGCTGTGGTATAAAAGAGGTCAGCCATTTTGCTGAAACATCTTTTGGTAAAAATGCCTAAGGAATTCCTACCTCCCTTAGTTGTGGATCAGTTGACTTAAGGCAGTTAGTTTATCTCTGGACACTGAAGGATGAAAAGGAATGTTTAGTATGAATGTTAGTCCACAGCGTTCTGTATTGTTTGGTGTTATCAATGACCAGTAAAGTAATAGTCATACCTTTTTAGTGCAGATTGGAGGGAGAAAATTCTGTGTAAAGAAAGGAAACTTGAACTAGTCTCACTGGCTGTGAAATGGAATAGCTCCACAGAAACTGTAGAAATGTCAGTAACAACAGCATCCTGAACTGCCTTGGGAAATTTACAGATAGAAAAATAACAATGTAGAAATACTCACTTTTGGTATCACCTTTAATTGACTGTAAGAGTGGAATAGATGTGATGTATGTGTGGGTGGTCTTACTAATACCAACTTACATGTAAATGTTGGGTAAGTACAGCCTCTTCTAGATTTTAACTGGACAACCAAAAAGGAGGTCTTAGAATTGCCCAAATAGTATCAAATATTAAGCAATACTAGATTCAGAAAAGACAACAGAAACAAATTACCATTGATTAAGAAATGGAAGCTGGGGTGATAGTCTTCATGCTTCTTTCTATAGTAGCGTGGACTGCCTCAGGAGAAATTTAGAATGCTCTTATAGACTGACTGTTGCCTGTCATGGGTTTGAAAATATATCTCCCCATCCCCAAGTCCAGGAGAAAAACACCACTGTGCTTTTCAAACAAAATGCATGCATATAGTATTTCTATTGTCATTGTGACAGTTTAAACATTTTGAGTACTTGATTACAGATAAACATTTGTTACTGATGTTTCTTAAGTTTTAGTTAAATGGTTCTGTTTATAAATTTTTCTTTTTTTTTTTTTTTTGGTGTGAAATTCCAGCACTTGTGTGATCAACTTGATTACTCAGTTACTGTTTTTCATTCAGTGATAGAAGTGTGCATGCCTTAAAGATTCACAATGCCTTAAAATTCACATTTATGAATTAGTGAACTATAGTGCAGGAACAGAAGATAATCTATCTGGGTTATTATGTATCTTCACCATTAGAAAAAATCTAATACAGGATTCTGTTACAAAGCTCATTAACAACTGAATAAATTAATCTAATCTTGATTTTCAGCTGACTGGTGTCTGTGCAAATTGCTATGGGTCATTGTCATAAGGCTGTAACTTTTGTTCTCTAAGTCAGATTTTCAAAATGACTCATTCAGGATACTGCTTAGGACAAGTAATTTATTGTTTCTAAAACTCATATGTCAGTGTTGCCAGTAGCTGTAAGGAAATTTATTGAATTATGGAATCTTTAAGAAATTGAGTATCAGTCTTCTGCACACTGTTTCAATCATTTCATTAAAACATATAGGAAGGTTAAGAAAATTACTGTGTATGATATCATTATGCTTTATATAAAGGACTTGAGATAGTTATCCTTCCTTTACCTCTTTAGCTAACCTGGTACAGGAAAGTGATACAATAAGAGAGACAGCTCACCACAGAAGCATGGCTCCAGTAGATGGTACTAAAAGCACAAAAGCAATTATTATGTAAATCCATATGTCCTGAAATAAGAACCTGTCCACATACACCCAAACATCTTACATTGCCATTTTGTGACTGCTTTTCTCTTGAAATATGACCTTGCCTTTCATTTTAGATCAATTTGATCTGTATAATGGTCCTAGTGAATACAGAAAAGGGATATGATTGAGCACTACACAATGATATTTATTCAGAGTATGAAAACCACATCCCATGAGAGTTGATGGCTCTGGTTATTGATTAAAATATCTTGTACACATTTCCCTAGTATCTCAAAAATGTAATAATGAGTCCAATGTGAGTAAGCCAATAAATTCTTTCATGATTTCTTCTCTTTTGCATTGCATATTTTAAGAACATTTAGTTGGAATGGAAGATCAGATAATCTGTGAAAGCTGCCAGTTTCACATTTAGTCACAATTTTCTAGAGGGATATGCCAACCTGATTGATCTTTGAAATTAAAGGTAAAATTGTTTAGTATAGCACATTTACAGTTCAGGTGTAAGCAGATAGTGAGGTCTGGATATGCCTGGCAAACTAAAGGTACAAGTCACCAAATATGATTTATATCAGGGCTAAGAAGTTTACTGAAATCCAGTTATATTGTGAATCTGAAAACACTTTGACAGGGGAGAGAAGATGCTGAGTTAATTATGATGTTTGTTGTCCAGACAGTGGCTTGTTCTACTGCACTGGACTCATGCTTGAGGCCTTTATGAAATGTATTTGTGGAAGGAAGAAATAGAACTAAGTACATCAACAATGAAGAGTCTTAATGCAGAGCTCTGAGTTTGATCTATGACTACATAGATATCAACAATGACATCAAGAGGAACAAAATATTTCAAATCAGAATTTATGCGTAAATAATTTTTAAAC
Organism: Acinonyx jubatus; assembly: GCF_027475565.1. NCBI lineage: Eukaryota > Metazoa > Chordata > Mammalia > Carnivora > Felidae > Acinonyx > Acinonyx jubatus. The sequence goes on from NC_069394.1 coordinate 27,596,410, forward strand.
CTTTATAATTTTGTAAGCTTTTCTGGTATTCTTAATTGTGGGTAATATTTGCTGCTAATGCTTCTTAAGTTGTAAATGCATAATCCCCTTTACATATATTAGATACAGAAATTCATGAAATTCTGCAGAAATTTCTAGGACCATAGAAGAAAAAAAAAAAAGAACAGAACGTATAGAGATGTATTTTACAAATAAGGTATAGATAGGCACATATCATCCTTTTTTTTTCAATATATGAAATTTATTGTCAAATTGGTTTCCATACAACACCCAGTGCTCATCCCAAAAGGTGCCCTCCTCAATACCTATCACCCACCCTCTCCTCCCTCCCACCCCCCATCAACCCTCAGTTCTCAGTTTTTAACAGTCTCTTATGCTTTGGCTCTCTCCCACTCTAACCTCTTTTTTTTTTTCCTTCCCCTCCCCCATGGGTTTCTGTTAAGTTTCTCAAGATCCACATAAGAGTGAAACCTCACGCCAGTCAGAGTGGCCAAAATGAACAAATCATCCTTTTTTTAATAGCCAAAGGGAAAATAATAATGATCTTAATCTGATAGAGAAAAAGAAAGAAAGAAAGAAAGAAAGAAAGAAAGAAAGAAAGAAAGAAAGAAAGAAAGAAAATAGCTTTGACATCTCAGAACCTCAGAAGCTTGTAGTTCAGCAGGTGAGATTGGTTGGATAAGGTTGTCCTTGACTCATGCCTTTTGGACTGGTAATCAATGACTGACAGGAGAAGCCATGCTCATGAGTACATGTAAGATGCCCCAGAAATATTTATAGGATTATTTTGAGAGACTGTAGTTCTTATATCTGAGGTTATAGGAAAGAGGCTGTGACATCCTGGTTAATCCTATTATGAAACCCTATCTCTAAACACAGGTCAGGAGGCCTGAGAAAACTAGATTGTACTTAATCATTGTGGGAGGGAAAAAAAAAAAAAAAAATCCTCTCCTGGTTCTCCAGAAAATCTCACATTAAAAAAAAAAAAAAAAAGTCCTTTTTTTCAAAAAAAAAAAAAAAAGTTCTTCATGATTACTTGTATCTACAAGCTGCTGGGGCAGATAATGGCTGGCCCATTTAATCCTTCATTAGTTTTTGCCATCCTAATTTAACTGTTCCTAAACATATTGGTTAGGCATATTGCAAGGCATTTAGAAACCTGCTTTAGAAACAGTTTTAGAGAAGTTTTACACATATTTAGGCCTCATTAATAAACAACTTTCTCCTTACAGGTTGTCACCCAGCATTAAAGAAAACCCAGAAATTAATGGAAGGGCTGACTGTAATGCAAAATAGCTGATCCTGAGTCGTTAACAAAGGTAAGAATAGATTATGATTAATTTAGCTGCTTTTTTCTTTTTTACCTCACTGCGGTACTTACTTTTTGTGAGAGTCTTGCTGTTCTTCTGATTTTAGAGGTGTGGGGTCTTGGTTTGGTTTTTTGTTTTTTGTTTTTTGTTTTGTTTTGTTTTGTTTTGTTTTGTTTTGTTTTTTGGAAACCCTGGAGTACTCAGCATGTCACTGAGGCTTCAAGCTCTTATCACCACAAGCAAAACTGTCAGTTCTGAAATACTGCTGAGAAGGAGACTCTCCAGCAAAAAGAAATGCAAAACAAGCACTTCACAGGCTAGTGGGGCAGGTACAGCTAGAAAACTTATTAATGAAGGATTAAATGTATAAAAATAATGCTCTGAGTCCCTGAAGTTTATTATCACTCAAAAACGTAGGATTAGAACTAATCATGTTGGTACATTTTGAGAAATTACGGAAGAATGTTTCGTGTTAGCTCAGCTAACGTTCTTGCTTTGTTCATCTTTCCGTAATCGTGTAAAAGTAATGTAAGCAAATAGGATGCACATATTTTAGCACTTTTAAGTATTTTTGTATATAGGGGCATTAAGATAAATATTTTTGTGATAAATATTTTTTAATGCTGTTGAAACTTTATACAGAAAATAAATATGAAGATAACAAAAGTTATTATATAAAATAACTTTAGAAATCTAAGATAGATTCTAACACTTAATTTTTTGAAGCTTTCATCTCACTCATTTTTGATAGAAAGGCCAAAGTACAAGTTATTGCCAAGGATTTTGGTGACTCACATGTGTTAGAGTCTTTGATGTTGAGCAATCTATGCTTATTTTTGTACATGAACTCCCTTTTTTCTGATAGCTTTAATTATCAGCCGGTGAGGTGGGCAAACAAATCCAAAAATCAGAATTGAGTTTCACCATTCTTTTGGCTTTTTTGTGGCTAGGTTGCTGTGGTAGAAAGCAGGAGAATACAGAAAGCTCAAGGGTAGAAAAGATTTGGGACATGACAAGGCAAAAGCCACCTTGTCCCTTTTCCCTCACGACTATTTCATACTTTCTCAGCAGATGTGCCTGACTTGTTCCTACTACTACTCTGGGCACTGACATACTCCTAAAATTGTCATTGTCCAGCCCTCAGAGTATAGTGAAGACAGGGGTTAGCAAGGGGCACTCAGCAGTGGGAGATCTGCCTGCATGGTTTCACCTGCTTCTCATCCCATCCTGGCACTGCTGTGCTGGCACATCTGTTCCAGGAGTGGTGCCGCTATTTGTCCTTGTTAAGTATGTCAGTAAGGAGGCAAAAACTTTTGCATCAACTGTCCCCCACTAAAGAATCCAGCCCTTCTTCAGTCTGAACTGGAAAGTTTCATTTAACAAACATTCCTTCACTCTCCATGGCTTCTCTTTTTAAAATTTTGTTTGAAGGTCCACATATTTTCCTCTTGTGTAGCATATCTTGGTTTGTGTTGGGCTGAGGTATAGAAGTAAGTATTGCTTGCTATTAGTTAACCTATTGATCCATCCTTTGTAGGAATGTATGAAATGTATGTATTTCAATGTTTTGAAACATTTAAAACAATTTTATATCAAAGGAATGGTGAAATTCAATTCTAATTTTTGGGTTTGTTTGCCCACCTTACTAACTGATAATTAAAGCTATCAGAAAAAAGGAGTTCATGTACAAAAATAAGCATAGATTGCTCAACATCAAAGACTCTGTACATGTGAGTCATCAAAATCCTTAGTGAGTACTAATTCTTTGGCCCTCCTATTAAAAATGAGTGAGATGAAGTCTTCCTATATGATTAAATATTATTTGGTAATATCATTTTAATGTCTCATAATATCCCATCTATTTTTATGTGACTTGGTTTTGACAATCTTTTCAAGGTCGCATACAAATAAAAAATGGAGGGCGGAGCTTCACATAAACAACATTACTTTAAGTCTCTTATTATTTAAATCTACATGTCATTTTTTCAATGATATATCTCCCCTAGACAAAGATTAAAATTAAAATTAGAAGCCTAGCTTACTTAGGAATACAGACACATGAGCCAAATCCAGACATGTCCTCAGAATATTAAATTAGAATTATTTCAGCTCCTCTAGGAAATTTATTATGATTTGCTATCATACTTGGGTAGATTATGTTGCTCACACTACAATGACGGTAAAAATGTTTTTCTATTCCTGAATTTGCTTGTCTCAAGTATATAACAGTGTGGAGGGAAACTTCACAATATTCTGTTCTCTTGTGAGTAAAGAGATCGTATTTTATTCATCTAGGTATCTTCAGAGACTAGAACACCATAGGCATATACTTTATATTTATAGAATGAATGAAACTGTCTTCCACATCTAACGCATTATAAAAATAAAAACTGTTCATTTCAACTTGGTAGTATCAATTTCATTATATGCAATCCTATTAAGCTTTTTTCTAGATAATGCTATTATTATATAAGTTAACTTAGTATATTTTTAATCACTATTATATTAGTTAGGGCCTACCAGAGTCATAAAAACATATTAATCTGGAATTATAAAGATAATTTAAAAAAGATATTATTTACAGAGTGTGGAAAGGGTTAAAGGAACAAACCAAAGATATTTAGAAGACCAAGATAAGCTACAACCGGAAGCCATTAACTTCTCTAGGCCCAAAAGTATAAAAGTATAAAAAAGTATAAAAGTATAAAAATGGTGTCTCTGGATCCAAGGGTAGCTGGAACCCTGAAAGGGGGAATCACAGCAAGTCCATCACCAAAGCTCAAAGTGAAGAAACATCCCTATATCTTCCCACCTCCGTCATCCAATTTTCTGCTATTGAATCCCTTTGCTAATTCAACCAGAAGCTAGAGGGAAACGTACCCCAGAGATTCAATCCATTAAGATCAACTTCCTGGGGTCAGAATAGTGAAGAGAAGGCAAAAATTGATTGTAAATTAAGTAAAAAAAATCATACTTTGTCATAGACTCTAGGTCTAAATTTCTCTGTTGTTTAGCAAGAGAGCAGGATTCAGGATGAAAGACGAGAGATGGCTAATGTCCAAGAAAAAACAAGAGCCCCAAATAAGCATCCTTGCCCTGTTTTTATTAGGATCAGAAGGCTTACAAACATGGAGATGGACGTGCACAAAGGGACAATGAATCTGTGAACATTAACTTGTGGATGTGAGGGAAAGGGGGTCTTGAAGATATTCTTCGTTAGGGGTTTGGGTAAACACAAAACAAAATCCTGGCACCAGGCAGTTGGGAGGAAGGTTGTTTACAGCAGAGAGGAGGCAGTACCTCTGTTTATCTTAGCTAGCCTAGGGGATGAGATAGATAGGGGAAATAACCTCAGGGTTAACTAGGCACCTTTTCTTTTGTTAACCATCTCCTTTCTGGGCTGCTCTGCCTACAGTGCAGCAGTCCATAGTCCAATTCACAGTGCTCTTAATGTTTTGTCACACAAAAAGCACTTTTTAAAATGATTTAAATTTATATGTAGTATTGTACAATCATCATTATTATTTGAATGGCAATGATAATAGCAGCTCTTTCAATCTGATGAATACCCTAAGTACTTACTTCTACAATTAGCAATCACCCTATATTTTCATTTTGACCCCTTGTTTACAGAAACAGTACAAACTAGTAATTTTAACTTTGATGAAAATTTAAATTATTAACCTTCATTAACTTTCTCACATATCTAATTATTTAATTTTTTCCTAAGTTTATATGACAGAGATAACATGACAAATAATCATGAGCCACATTACGTTTTGGACCTTTTTAAATTTATGGCTAAGAGTGAATTGATTTAAAATGACTTTTGTATACTTCACCAGGGAGCAACAGGGTAAATTTTTTTTATCCTAATTAACATAGCATAATTAAATTGTGCAATAGACAAGACACCGGGACTATTACTAAAGTCCTCAAATCACCTTATAAAATGAGTAAGATATTTCAAAAAATGTACTAATCCTAACAATATACCACTTTGCAATATTGATTTGTTGACCTTAAAAAACAAAACAGCCAGTTATTTTACCAGCAAAATGAATTCACTTTGGAATAGCAGGGGATTTGCAATTTGGATATGGAGACTATGATGAACCATAGACAAATCCCCAAAACAGAGGAGAGGAGCACGGTCTTATAGGGGAAAGGAGGAAACTAGAAGGGGCTGTTTCACAGAGTTCTCATTGACTGAACTGTTGCCTGGGCAAAGAGAAATTCTCTCTTCCTGCTGCTGGGATATGCAGAGTAATCTTCCCATTGAGTAATGTGAGGTATGCTTCTTAAGGCAAGTAGAAATGTATCAGAGCTCCCCCTCAGGTCCCAACTCCATTTTAAGTGAGGTTTTCTTTAATTTATTTTTACAGATGCAACAAGTAATACATTCCAAAAGGTTTTTATGAACTCATATGAAATTCTTAACATTTTCCCCCTAGAAATAGTGGTGGTATTATTGTCAGAGTTAATAGTACAACTCAAATATCACCTCCTCAAAAAAAAATCTTATCGCTTCCTTTAAATATTATTGGAAGTTATAAGTTTTCTATCATTCCTATGTTTACTCCCTATAAACTTGTTTGATTTTTTTTAATTATACATGCCCTACTGTACTGTAAAGAGATATACCTTTGTTTGTTCATAAACACTATCATACAGTACAGTGCCTTCCACATAGTAGGTACTTAATGTGTAGTCTGAGTGGATCAATGAATAAATGATATAAGCTAAGCTACTAAAGTCTTGATTTGATCGTAAGATAAACTTGATCTAAGCAATTGCATGGGAAGAATTCTACAGTCTACAATGTATAGAGAAATGCAAAGAATCTAGAATAAGCAAAGCAATTTTTTTAAAAGAAGAACATTCTAGTAGTAACACCACCTGATGTCAAGACTTATTGTAAAGAAGTAATTGTCAAGACAGGATGGCATTAACTTGATTATGTCGAGATAGACAAATTCTCAAATGGGTCAGAATAGAGTCCTGAAATATACCCATACATACATGGAGGCTTATTTTTGACATGGATGCAAAAGCAACCCTATGGAGATTTTTCAGCATGTGGTGCTAGATATCCACATGCCAATAATAACACTACAGAAATATCTATCTATATCTATATCTATTTTTAAGAAGTAATTCAAAATGGATATCACTGACTTAAATATAAACCTACACCTATCAACCTTCTACATTGACTTTCTAAATTTTTTTTTTCAACGTTTATTTATTTTTGGGACAGAGAGAGACAGAGCATGAATGGGGGAGGGGCAGAGAGAGAGGGAGACACAGAATCGGAAACAGGCTCCAGGCTCTGAGCCATCAGCCCAGAGCCTGACATGGGGCTCGAACTCACGGACCGCGAGATCGTGACCTGGCTGAAGTCGGACGCTTAACCGACTGCGCCACCCAGGCGCCCCTACATTGACTTTCTAAATTTGACCTTGAATTAATCAAAATACCTTACCTTCAATACGAATATCATTATTATAAATCAACAAGTTGATAAATTGAATTTCATCACACGATTAAAACTATTAAATTAAAAGCCATAGACTAGGAGGAAATCTTTGCAAAACATGTATCTAGTAAAGGACTTATTTCCAGAATATGTAAATGACTCTCAAATACAACAGTTATAAAACAAATTTTAAAAGTAATTATATGAGCACCTGGGTGGCTCAGTTGGTTGAGCATCTGATTCTTGATTTCAGTTTGCATCATAATCTCATGGTTCATGAGATCAAGCCCCATGTCGGGCTCCACACTAGCAGTGTGGAGCCGACTTGGGATTCTCTGTGTCCTCTCTGTCTTATGCTGTCTCTCTCTCTCTCTCAAAATAAATAAACAAAACACTAAAAAATAAAAATAATTATAAAACAATTATTTTGTTTTTAATTAGCAAAAGCTTTGAACACACACTTAACTGAAGGAAATATATGGTTGACAAACACACAAAAAAATGTTCAACATCATTAGTCATTAGGACATGCAAATCTAAATGACAATTTGATACCACTATACATCAGTTAAAATGCCTAAAATTAAAAGACTAGCCATACTTGGGCACCTGGGTGGCTCAGTTGGTTGAGCGTCCAACTTAAGCTCAGGTCATGATCTCATGGTTCATGAGTTCAAGCCCCGCATCGGGCTCTGTGCTGACAGTGCAGAGCCTGCTTGGGATTCTCTCTCTTTCTCTCTGCCCCTATCCTGCTTGCTCTCTCTCTGTCTCTCTCTCTCTCTCTTTCAAAATAAATAAACTTAAAAAAATTTTTTTTAAAGACTAGCCATACCAACTGTCTTAGAATGTAGAATGCTCATTTACTGCTGGTAGAAATGTAAAATGATACATCATTTTGGGAAACTTCTTGGTGTTTTCTTCAGAAATTAGAAGAAGAAAGAAAAATTTATGCTTGATGTATTATTACATTGTTATAAAATCCTAGAATATGAAAACTCAAATACAAGATTAGTGGTTGCCAAGGGACTAGTGGGGAGAGGAAGGAAGGATTGCATTAGAAATTTATCAAAATATACACTTGAGGGGCACCAGGGTGGGTCTGTTGGTTAAGCCTCCAATTCTTGATCTTGGCTCAGGTCATGATCTCACTGTTTGTGAGTTCGAGCCTTGCATGGGGCTCTGTGCTGGCAGTGCAGAGCCCGATTAGGATTCTGTCTCTGCCTCTCTCTGCCCCTTCCCCGCTTGCACTTTCTCTCTGTCTCAAAATAAATAAACTTTAAAATACATATACACTTGAAATATGTGCAAATGACTGTATATACTATATCTCAATAAATATCTCAATAAAGTTGTAAGAAAGACAGTAAGGCTACTTTTATGCAAATTACCAAGTTCTAAAGTCACAGAGACAAATTAGTTTTCCAATATCACCGTTCCATAATAACAGGTATTGAGTGCTGAATTCTGATTTCAAATCTCATTTTCATTCACTATTTCACAAACGTTTGTTGAACACTTATTTTACTAAACCACTAATTCAAGCACTGAGGATATACTTATTTAAAAAACAAGGAAAGAAAAAAGTTAGTCTACATAACAGCAGTTATGTAATAGACACTTTAAACGTTTTTTTTTTCCTTTATTTTGTAATGACTGAAACAAAACAGAGCTACAACTGCAGCTTCTGGAAGAACCATTTGTTCTTGCAGGTCTTGTATATCTCCTTGAACTTGACCTTAGCCCCTCCTCAGGCTTTACATTTAAGAGCAGAGTTTCTGAACACATCCTTATTGCTGACAGTT